>NW_021941718.1:0-5000 GCF_902148855.1 Sphaeramia orbicularis
AAGAAAGCAAAAGAAAGAAAGAAAGAAAGATGGAGGAAATAAATCAACAAAAAGAAAAACAAATGTCACAGAATGTACACCTATTTCATTGTGGCTCTTTAACAACACTTTCTGTCTGAAAAGGAGCAGGAATAAACTGACCTCATATCGTCCAACCCAATATTACATGACTTGGTTAATCAGCTAATATTTACAGTCCATAACAAAGAATAGGTCAGTCATTAAATTACAACAAAAGACTACAAATGATTACATACCATCAGTAACTATCACTGTTGTACACCTGTTCATTGTTACTGTATCTCTGGAAAATAAGGTTTTTATGCATGTTAAATGTTGTGATGTTTTCTATCTATTCCATGAAACCACTCCATTACATGAAATGCACATCTTTTAAGATGTATTCTAGCGAAATGTTTCATATTTAATTTGTGCCTGTAATCATAACCACCCTCTGTCTGTGAATCATTTCTGTAGGATATTACATGGAAGTCATTTATTTCTTGCTTTGTGTAATATTGGTGCTGTTTTAATTTCCACCAAATCCTTTAATTTGAGTTTATGTGAGAATAAGAATAGTTTATTGGTAAATAAACTATTCCACTAATAAACTATTCCACACTCCGTCCTTCAGGAGTGTGATTTTAGATTAGATTAGATTAGATTAGATTATTTTAGATTGCATTACATTACATTACATTACATTCAAGATTAGATTAGATTAGAGATTAGATTAAATTAGATATTAGATTAGATTCAATTCAATTAGATTAGATATTAGATTCAATTTGATTAGATTAGAGATTAGATTAGATTCAATTCGATTTGAGATTAGATTAGATTCAATTCAATTAGATTAGAGATTAGATTAGAGATTAGATTAGATTCAATTCGATTTGAGATTAGATTAGATTCAGTTCAATTAGATTAGAGATTAGATTAGAGATTAGATCAGATTAAATTCAAGTAGATTAGAGCTAACATTAGATTAGATTCAATTCAATTAGATTAGAGATTATATTAGATTCAGTTCGATTAGATTAGAGATTAGATTCAATTAGATTAGAGATTAGATTAGATTCAGTTCAAGTAGATTAGATTAGATTCAATTCGATTAGATTAGACATTAGATTAGATTAGATTCAATTATATTACATTAGATTACATTACATTAGAGATTAGATTAGATTCAATTCAATTAAATTAGAGATTAGATTAGATTCAGTTCAATTAGATTACAGATTAGATTAGATTAGATTCAATTCGATTAGATTAGAGATTCGATTCGATTCAATTCTATTAGATTAGATTAGATTACATTAGAGATTAGATTAAATTCATTTCGATTAGATAAGAGATTAGATTAGATTCAATTAGATTAGATTAGATTAGATAACATTAAATTACATTACATTAGATATTAGATTAGATTCATTTCAATTAGATAAGAGATTAGATTAGATTCAGTTAGATTAGATTAGATTAGATAACATTAGATTACATTACATTAGAGATTAGATTAAATTCATTTCGGTTAGATAAGAGATTAGATTAGATTCAATTAGATTAGATTAGATAACATTAGATTACATTACATTAGAGATTAGATTAGATTCATTCAATTAGATTAGACATTAGATTAGATTAGATTAGATTACATATTAGATTAGAGATTCGATTTGACTCGATAGCACTGTATTGATCCTTTGGCAGAGCCCTCAGGAAACTGAGGTTCCAACAGCAGCACAAACATCGAATATAAACAGAAGAAACACCAGAAAAATCAATAAAAAGGCAATACAATAACATAACTATAAAAAGCTATAAGAAATAGTAGTGGAAAAAATGCAATCGCACATTGGAAAGCACTGGCAGAAACAAGCGGCAAAGTAGTAATAATAATCATAATAACAGTATTAATAATAAGAGGTGAATATGAAAACACAGTTCAGTTCTGGTTTCCTTTTTCCTGTAGCAGGACCTTCCTGTGCTGCAATTCTTACAAGCTGAATAACCTTGGTGGTTCTGGATTTGGGAAAGAGGCGGTGCATATTTAGGGAGGCTATAAAGACAGCCCAAGCTGCAGTTAATAGTGAGCTATCACTCTAATCCATTAGGACTGCAAGGGTTATTGGAATTAGGTCTGCAGATTTGATTTTATATGATCAACATTAAAGCTCCGTCACCCACCAGTGGTCCGCCTGATTCCTAACACATTCATTCCTCACAATATTGCACCCGCAGATCGGCTGTGCCCACCCAACCAAAAAATGACCTAAATGGATAAAAGTATTTGCTTCCCATCGGAAACGTGGCCACATGTGTGTTTGCATATGTGTGTGTTTGCCACAGTGATAATAAATGCGACATGCAGAGTTATGGCGGTAGATGCAGATGCCATGTGACGGTGCCAAACTCTTACAGGGCAGCATGAGGGGCAGTAAAATGGTGGCTGAGAAGTTATGGTGCAGGCTTGACTGTTTGACAGATATGAGTCATTTCTCCCTTTCGCTCTTGCCTTTGTGTTTTCCAAAGCCACACACTGAATTCACTTCAGATTAGAGGAAGCAGTGTGACGCTTTGTTGGGAGACGTTCAGATTTTTTTCCAATTCTAAAAATTCATGACAGCAATCAGAGGGTAAAACTGAAGTTTTAAAACATTCATTTAAGTTAGTTTTGGCATTTATTGCTCCAAGTTGCTTGTAAGAGGATAAATATAACTGGCAACCGATGTGGACTTTAATGACCTTCAACTGTGCTGGGTCTGCAGTCGTGTTTTCTCACCTGTATCAACGCACATTTGTTTACATGTGAAAACAAACTGTACTTTTTTTTGATTATTAACCCATAAAGACCCAGTGCTACTTCTGGGGAAGCTCCAAAATAAACTCTACTCTTTATCTAAACTTTCTTGAGTGATTTATCACCATTTATCATGATATTTTTTCGGTATTTTGCATTCTTTTCAGTGAAAATCTGGTATTTTCCTATATTTAACCCTTTCATGCATAGTGGTCACTACAGTGGACAGCTGTACTACAGCTGATCTCTTGTATATTCATGGGTTTTATTGTTTCCATTGTATCTCAAATATTTCTACATTCAGTTGTAGTTTCGCTGTGACACCACTGTTTAATACTGGGGGGCTGTGACTTCAACCACTGTGATGTAATCGCTTTCTAAGATGTTATAATATCAACACTCTTAGCTAGATCAGGGGTTCCTAAAGTGGGGTACGTGTACCTCCAGGGGTACTTGGAAGAAGCCAGGGGGTACTTAAAATTTTTTTGGAAAAATACATTAAATAAGTCATCATGTACTGAATACAAATAAATGATGAGAATTAATGCTGAAATATAAAACGCAATAAATGCATTCATATAATAGTTTTATTGTCAATCATATTGTTTAAGCTTTGGTAACATTTGACGAACATTTCTATTTTATATTATTCAAAATGAGTTTATTTGAGTGGATAAAGTAATTATTTTTTGTTGATGAAAGGTTCATTTATTAATTAATGACCAATTTATTTATTTTTCTTATGGCACTTTTAACTGTATATTTTGCACACAAATTTTACTTTAACCCTTTCATGCATAGGTCACTACAGTGGACAGTTCTTCTCCAGCTGTTCTCTTGAATATTCATGGGTTTGATGTTTTAGTTCCATATCAGCCAACACAGTGGACACTTATGCACCATAACAAACACTGCCATTCACACAATTACTGTAACTTTGCTGTTCTTGATGAACCTGATCTGCACTAACATGTTTGAGTGTAAATCAATTGCTAGTTGTAATTAGGTTGTAATTAACAGTTTTCTTGAACAAAAAGTTTTTTTTTTTGCATATTATCTCCACAAAGTTCGTAATAACTAGTATTAGAGTATGATAAAATGTGAGAAAACATCAGATTAGCAGCATTAAATATGTTTTCATTTCATAGTTTTCATATAATTTTCTGTTATTGCGTTTTAAACACATGTTTCTTTGCTTCAAAAACTAAACACATGGTGTCCAGCTGAGTAGACATTTTTGTAACTACATAAAAAATAGGTTCATTTAAAAAAAATAAAAAAATAAATCACATTGTTTTTTTCATGCCTAATGAGGAATAAAAACAGTCAGGAAAAAAATATCTTGACAAAGGTTCTTATAATTCCTGCATCAAAGGATTAATAAAGATATGTGTAAAAAAAAAAAATTAAATAAATAAATAAATAAATAAATAAAAATCCATGAATATACAGGAGAACAGCTGTAGAACAGCTGTCCACTGTAGTCACCAGTGTGCATGAAAGGGTTAATGTACTGATCATGCAGATGTTCATAAAAGCTCAAATTAAAGTTGAGGGTTATTATATCAGAAACAGAAAAAAATGAAGAAAAAGGGACTTTTTCAGCAAATATATCAACAACCAAATGTAAAAATAAGTGTCTCCATCCACTATCGTTTATCAAACAAATCAGTGTTGTAGAAAATGATGGTATTTCCACGTTCACTGTAGAGCCACTGAACGTCTATCTGATGATCACGAAAAGATGACAAACTGTATTTTACACCAATTATTTACATGGATTGATAGGATTAAAAGATCAACAGGTATTAAACCGTTTACATCAGCGGAGGATTTTGATCGCCGGTGGATGTTTGGGTCTTTATGGGTTATTAAACCCTGGGGACGTGGAATCCATTATGATGCATTTGGGTGTCATTTACGCCACATTTAAATAAATAAATAAATAAAAAAATACATTTATTTCTGTAATGTGGTGTAGCTATAGAGCCCTCATCTCACTTTTTCATTTGCCAACTGAGATGTGTTTATTGTGCCAGTTGATGTGTCTCATTATGAGTTTGACTTGAATGAATTAGGATGTTTTATCTTATTAAATCTTGATATAATGTGGCTGAATGTTAGTATACGATACAGACCATGGTACAATATCTTCATTTTTCCATCAGTGGATTTTTTTTTCTTCCCTGATGCCACG
>NW_021941718.1:10000-71011 GCF_902148855.1 Sphaeramia orbicularis
TTCTCTTTAAACATGAAAAAAAAAATGTGATTGAAAAATTTCTTATAAAAATAAATAAATAATTAAGGCTGCAAGCAGCATTGGGCGGGACCTCGCACCGGGCGATCCGCCTCCCCCGCGATCCGCCACCCGTGACTGTCGACGCCTCAGCTCCACTCACACCTGTCCGTCCCCATACCAGTTCCCATCCTTTAGTGTATGTCCTCCTTACATCTGTACAGAACACCAGTGACCCTCTGCTGAAACCACCATCACCTTTAAAATGAGACTTTTATTTTGGAAACCCTACTGTGTGTATGTGCATTTGTTTTTAATGTGAGAGAAAGAATCAGTTTGAAAAATTAATTGAAATTGTATGAATAAGTGAGTATAAAAGTGATGATTTACCACATTTAAGGCTTTTATTTTGGAAAAACCCTATTGTGTGAGGATGTGTGTCTGTGAGAAAGAGTACTTTTGAATGAAGAAACATTGTACAAACAGTTGAGTGTTTGGTCATAAAAATGAAAAGAAGTTATGTAATAGACATTTTGTATTATTCTTAATTTTGGTTTTATTTTGAAAAAATGTACTCCGTGTACTTTTGAATGTGTGCAAAATTTCCAATATCCACAATACAATGCAGTAAAACCTGTTTTAAAATAAAATTAAAAAAAAAAAATTTTTTTTGGATTACCTGGGATTTGAACAAGGGTCCTTTGGCTCCTTAGGCAGCTACATGTACCACTGCACTACAGACAGACATGTGAAAATGTGCACCAGCAAGACTTTTATAGGGATTTTGCCATTTGGAAAAGTGAAACTAAACATAGTCTTCAAAAAATTGCTATAATTCCATAACCGTAGGTCGTATCTGAAAAATTCTTTCACTTTTGGATTCTGCAGACTTGTGGGAATTCAATGAGGTCTAACTTTTATGTCAAAACTCTGAAATGAATAAGCAGCAATTGCAGAAACGTAGAGTAACTTTCAAAGGCAGATTGCCAACTTCCTGTTGGAGTTAGCTCATGAGTGTCAGTGTATGATTTGTCGGGCTCAATCAGACCAACATTTTGGCATTTGTTTCATGTTTTTGTGACATTCCTACTGGCTGCTAGGGCAGATTTTGTGTGTTTTTTAGTACATAGGTGGCGCTACAGAGTCCATTTTGGCACCCAAGGGGTTAATTTTTGATATTGTATGAAAGTGTTCACCAGCCATGACATACATGGCAAATTTGGTGAGTTTTGGAGCATGTTAAGGGGGTCAAATGGCAGTCTAAAGTGGAAAAAGTATGAAAATAAAAGAATTGTTATAAATCAACAACCGTACATCCTATCTCAAAATTTTTTGCATGTGAGCATTGTGCTGAGTCCCATGAACGTGTAGATATGTCACATGTCAGGAAAAACTGCAAAATGAAAAATGAGTTCCAAACATCACAACTTTGCGGGCTTGTAAAAAAAAACTAAGACAGTTCCGGAAAAAGTGAGAGATCACTTTTTTGAGGAGGTTTCACTCTATCTTTTGATGCTATTTAGAAGTCAATATGACAAACGGTGTCATCGGAGTTAGTTTTAGAAATTTTATTTTGAAAGGCATATTGCGAACTTCCTGTTGGAGTTAGGTCATAAGTGTCAGTGGATGATTTGTAGTGCTTCATCCAACAAGAATTTTGGCACTGGTTTCATGTCTGTACGACATTCCTAGTGGCCACTAGGGCTTTTCCCATTTTTTTCACATAGGTGGCGCTAGAGAGGCCATTTTGGCACCTATGGGGTTAATTTTTACATTTTATCAAATTTTTCGCCAGGCCTGACATGTGTGCCAAACTTGGTGAGTTTTTGAGCATGTTTAGGGGGGCAAATTCCAGTTTAAAGCGTCACGGAAAAATAATAATAATAATTAAAGCTGCAAGCAGCATTGGGCGGGACCTCGCACCGGGCGATCCGCCTCCCCCGCGATCCGCCACCCGTGACTGTCGACGCCTCAGCTCCACTCACACCTGTCCGTCCCCATACCAGTTCCCACCCTTTAGTGTCTGTCCTCCTTACATCTGTACAGAACACCAGTGACCCTCTGCTGAAACCACCATCACCTTTAAAATGAGACTTTTATTTTGGAAACCCTACTGTGTGTATGTGCATTTGTTTTTAATGTGAGAGAAAGAATCAGTTTGAAAAATTAATTGAAATTGTATGAATAAGTGAGTATAAAAGTGATGATTTACCACATTTAAGGCTTTTATTTTGGAAAAACCCTATTGTGTGAGGATGTGTGTCTGTGAGAAAGAGTACTTTTGAATGAAGAAACATTGTACAAACAGTTGAGTGTTTGGTCATAAAAATGAAAAGAAGTTATGTAATAGACATTTTGTATTATTCTTAATTTTGGTTTTATTTTGAAAAAATGTACTCCGTGTACTTTTGAATGTGTGCAAAATTTTCAATATCCACAATACAATGCAGTAAAACCTGTTTTAAAATAAAATTAAAAAAAAAAAAAATTTTTGGATTACCTGGGATTTGCACCAGGGTCCTTTGGCTCCATAGGCAGCTACATGAACCACTGCACTACAGACAGACATGTGAAAATGTGCACCAGCAAGACTTTTATAGGGATTTTGCCATTTGGAAAAGTGAAACTAAACATAGTCTTCAAAAAATCGCTATAATTCCATAACCGTAGGTCGTATCTGAAAAATTCTTTCACTTTTGGATTCTGCAGACTCGTGGGAATTCAATGAGTTCTAACTTTTATGTCAAAACTCTGAAATGAATAAGCAGTAATTGCAGAAACGTAGAGTAACTTTCAAAGGCAGATTGCCAACTTCCTGTTGGAGTTAGCTCATGAGTGTCAGTGTATGATTTGTCGGGCTCAATCAGACCAACATTTTGGCATTTGTTTCATGTTTCTGTGACATTCCTACTGGCTGCTAGGGCAGATTTTGTGTGTTTTTTAGTACATAGGTGGCGCTACAGAGTCCATTTTGGCACCCAAGGGGTTAATTTTTGATATTGTATGAAAGTGTTCACCAGCCATGACATACATGGCAAATTTGGTGAGTTTTGGAGCATGTTGAGGGGGTCAAATGGCAGTCTAAAGTGGAAAAAGTATGAAAATAAAAGAATTGTTATAAATCAACAACCGTACATCCTATCTCAAAAATTTTTGCATGTGAGCATTGTGCTGAGTCCCATGAACGTGTAGATATGTCACATGTCAGGAAAAACTGCAAAGTGAAAAATGAGTTCCAAACATCACAACTTTGCGGGCTTGTAAAAAAAACACTAAGACAGTTCCGGAAAAAGTGAGAGATCACTTTTTTGAGGAGGTTTCACTCTATCTTTTGATGCTATTTAGAAGTCAATATGACAAACGGTGTCATCGGAGTTAGTTTTAGAAATTTTATTTTGAAAGGCATATTGCGAACTTCCTGTTGGAGTTAGGTCATAAGTGTCAGTGGATGATTTGTAGTGCTTCATCCAACAAGAATTTTGGCACTGGTTTCATGTCTGTACGACATTCCTAGTGGCCACTAGGGCTTTTCCCATTTTTTTCACATAGGTGGCGCTAGAGAGGCCATTTTGGCACCTATGGGGTTAATTTTTACATTTTATCAAATTTTTCGCCAGGCCTGACATGTGTGCCAAATTTGGTGAGTTTTTGAGCATGTTTAGGGGGGCAAATTCCAGTTTAAAGCGTCACGGAAAAATAATAATAATAATAATAATATAAAAACGAACGAAAAAACAATAGGGCCTTGCTTGCAGGCAAGGCCTCTCACTGTGTGAGAGGGCCTTACCTTTCGGCTCGGTCCCTAATTAAGGCTGCAAGCAGCATTGGTCGGGACCTCGCGCTCTGGCCGTGTTCCCCCTCCCATGCCACCACCTGTTACCGGTCACACCTCATTCTTGTTTTTTAGGCAGATTTATGTTTTTTTTCCCCATTTATAATAAAGCCTTTATTTTTTTGAAAGACCTTACTGTGTGTGTGTGTGTGTGTGTAAGAGAGAGAGAGAGACAGAGAGAGAGAGAGGAGAGAGAGAGAGAGAGAGGAGAGAGAGAGAGAGAGAGAGAGAGAAAAGCAGTTATAATCTCTTTTTTTTTTTTAATTATGCGAGTTGGATCAGTAATACTAGTAGTAGTAATAGCAGAAGTAATAGAAGTATAATAGCAGTAGTTGTACTAGTAGTAGTAGTAGTAGTAATAGCAGTATTAGTATTAGTATAAATAGCAGTAGTAGTAGTAGTAGTGTCAGACACATGGTAGCTATGGACTCTACAGTGTGTGTGTGTTTATGTGTGTGTCTTTGTGTGTGTGTGTGTGTGTGTGTGTGTTTGTGAGAATGAGAGAGAGAGAATTAGTTATAATCAGTTATTTATATTAATTCCCGTTTGGATCAGTAATAGTAGTAGCAGTAGTCTCTCTCTCTCTCTCTCTCTCACTCACTCACTCACTCACTCACTCACTCACTCACTCACTCACTCACTCACTCACACAGTTGCTATGGACTCTCCATGGTTGCTATGGGAGCATAAACATGGCAGGTGCACCTGATCAACACTAATGACTTAGAGGAGACACTGGAGTTTCAGAGAAATGAACTAAAAACCACCTGTCAGACAAACTGACGTCAATCCAGAACAGTAGCTCCTATCTGAAAAATTCTTGCATGTCAGACTTCTGGAAGGTTGGACCAACATTTGAATGTATAATGTGATGAAACAAAGTCAGAAGTGAATCAGCAGTGAGTGTACGAAGGTGGAGTTAGTCAAACATGTGAGTGAGACAAATGGAACACAGGAGGAAAGGAGGGAAAAAGCAGCAGTTGTTGTGTTTTGAGGCCCACAGATCAAAAACTAAACACTTTAACATTCAAATGTCAACAGTCTGGGAAAGAAAAGACATTTTCCTACATTTTGATGTAGAATTTGTTCCTGTAACCCCAGAAATATGAGAGTTATGATGAGTTGTTTCTAGACTTTCAAACCAAAACAGCCTCTGCACTGTTTGAGCAGCAAGATTTCAGCCAATCAGCTGTCAGCATGTGTGTGCATGCGCACGTTCACCTCACATGGCTCCTAGAGATCAGACATGTGAGTTAATACAGTTAGTACTGTAGTACACTCAGTGACCATTTCTCACATAAACTGCTGTAATTTGAAAACCGTATATTGTATCGCAAAATTTTTTTCACAGGAGTGTTCTGCTGTGTTTTGTGATCGCTGCAATATATAATATGTGGAGGAAATGTCCAAATTGAATTTTCAGTTTCAGACTTTGCAACTTTCAGGGCTTCTAAAAAAAAAAACTAAGATAGTTATAAAAAAAGTGCGAGATCACTTTTTTGAGAAGGGTTCACTCTATCTTCTGGCGCTATTTAGAAGACGATACGACAAACGGTGTGATAGGAGTTAATTTTAGAAATTTTATTTCGAAAGGCATATTGTGAACTTCCTGTTGGAGCTAGCTCATAGGTGTCAGCACGTGATTTGTTGGGCTCGATTAAATGAAAATTTTGGCGTTGGTTTCATGTGTCTACGACATTCGTAGTGGAAGTTTGCAATTTGCGCATTTTAGTTTGAACGGCATATTGCAAACTTCCTGTTGGAGTTAGGTCATGAGTGTCAGCACGTGATTTGTCGGGCTCGATGAGACGAAAATTTTGGCGTTTGTTTCATGTTTCTACGACATTCCTACTAGCCGCTAGGGCCGTTTTTGTGATTCTAGGGGGCGCTAGAGAGCTCATTTTGGCACCTATGGGGTTAATTTTTACATTTTATAAAATTTTTCACCGGACCTGACATGTGTGCCAAATTTGGTGAGTTTTCGAGCATGTTAAGGGGGTCAAATTCCAATTTATTGCGTCTCGGTATAATAATAAAAAACGAACGAAAAACAATAGGGCCTTTGCCCTAACGGGCAAAGGCCCTCTCCCTCACTGTGTGAGAGAGAGGGCCTCTCCCCATCTGGGCTCGGTCCCTAATAAATAAATGGATAAAATAAATAAAAAGTAAAAAAAAAAACAAAAAACTAGAAAATAAAAAAGTAAAAAAAAAAAAAAAAAAAAAATATATATATATATATATATATATATATATATATAATAAGAATCAGCTGGACACCATGCGTTTAATTTTTGAAGCAAAGAAACATGTATTTACTGATACATTGTGTGAAAAGTATGGGGGGGGGGGGCTTGTGATTGTGGGGGTTTATGCTCAGGGGAGATCAACACAACGTTACCAATTCATGTCAGAAAAGATATGTAGTGTCTTGAAACTTTAATAAAGATATGTATAAAAAAATAAAAAATCCATGAATATACAAGAGAACAGCAGTAGAACAGCTGTCCACTGTAGTGACCACTATGCATGAAAGGGTTAATTATCCTTAAACACTGGTATTTTCTGTCAGTGTCAGAAAATATTGTATTACCCAATATGGCTGCCAGACAAAGGGACAGGGATTTTAACCCTGTAAAGCAGGGGTGTCAAATGCATTTTAGTTCAGGGGCCCCATTCAGCCCAATATGATCTCAAGTGGGCTGGACCAGTAAAAAAATAACAGTGAACAAACTAAAATTAAATCATGATCATGTTAACATCTACAAAAATCTGAATAACATAAAAACTGGAAACATCTTAAGAAAAACAAGTGCAATTTTAACAATATTATGCCTCAGATTATCAGTTTTTCATTTACACATGTCCATTACAACCAAGGTTATTATCATTAACGAAAACTAATGAAATGATGAAAACTGGAATTGAAAAAACATTTTCGTTTACTGAAATAAATCAAAAGTATAATTAAAAGAAAAGAACGATAACTAAGTGAAACTGTATTGTGTGCTTACAAAACTAACTAAAATGTATAAAAATTACGGATAAAATTCCCTTAATTTTCATTTTTGTAAATATCGGATTGATTTGAAATGGATTTATTTCATTTGAGCAATTTTAGCTCGCAGCACGGTCCATACTTCTTATCACTTGTCATTGAGTTGTCTTCTGGTCCCCACCCTACCTGGAAACACGGAGATTAAAGTTGGGAGAAAGCAGCAGAGTCCTGTATGGGATGTATTTGAATACAACGGCGAAGAAGATAAAAGATACGACAAAACTAAAGTTAATACTAAAAATAAACTAAAACTAAGCATTTAAAAAAATTTAAAACAAATAAAAACTAGCAAATCCGCTCTAAAAACTAATTAAAACTAACTGAATTAGAGAAAAAAAAGTCAAAACTAAATAAAACTGAACTATAATGAAAAATCCAAAACTATTATAATGTTGATTATAACTTACATTACAATTAAAAATACACAAAACATTTAATAACAGGCAGAATATTGGTACAATTGCATTTACTTATCTTAAGACATTTCAGGTCATTCACATTTTTTATAAAATAACAGTTTTTTAATATAAACATTTTCATGAAATTTTACTTTTTTACACTAAAACAAAGAGAAAATTTGCTGTTTTCATTATTTATAGGTTTAATATGATAGTGTTTTACTGGTCTGACCTACTCGATATCTAATTGGTCTGTATGTGGAATCTGAATTAAACTGATTTTGACATCTTTGATTGTTAATATCTTCAGTGTAATTTTTGTATTTCACAAATCCATCCTACAGGCCAGATTGGATCCTTTGGTGGGCCGGATTTGGCCCCCGGGCCGCATGTTTGACACCTGTGCTGTAAAGCCTGAACCATTAAATCACTGACAGAAAATTTCAGTTCTTTGAAAATGAACCTGTTATTGGTCCTTCTGAACAAATATCAATTTCCATGTGTGAGTTTCAATTTTGTATCATATTTGACACACCGGGTCTCAATGCTCAAATATTACTATTTTTGAACAAACAATTTTTGTTGTTGTTTTAGTGCAAAAAATAACATTAAATTATGAAAATACTTACATTTACAAACTATCCTGAAACAATAAAATGTGAATAATCTGAACAAATATAAACAACCTGAAATGTCTAAAGAAAATTAAGCATAATTTTAACCGTTTTCTGCCTGTGAATAAGTGTTTAGTGTCTTTGTAGATCTGATCCATAATGCACATGTAGAAATGATAAGTTGAGGCAGAATATTGTTAAAATTGCATTTATTTTTCTTAAGAAATTTTATTTTTTTCTGGTTATTCACATCTTTTTTGTTTGGATAGTTTATAAAAGTAAGTATTTTCATAATTTAATGTTTTTTTTTTGCACTAAAACAAAGACAAAAAATTTAGAGTTGTCGTTATTTATAGGTTATTATGCTATTATTTTACTGGTCCGGCCCACTGGAGATCAAATCGGGCTGAATGTGGCCCCTGAAAGAAAATGAGTTTCTGTCTGTGTTAACCCTTCACATTCAAGATCAGCAGTTCTGCATATGAACAAATGAAAATGTAAGGCTTTTTTCCATTTATGACTATAAATAATTGAAGTTGATGATTTATTATACAGGGTGGGGAAGCAAAATTTACAATATTTTGAGGCAGGGATTGAAAGACAGTGTATGACCAATTAGTTTATTGAAAGTCATGAGAATTTATTTGCCACAAGAAAATGGACATAATAGAAAATGTTTTTATTCTATGTGTCCTCCTTCTTTCTCAATAACTGCCTTCACACACTTCCTGAAACTTGCGCAAGTGTTCCTCAAATATTCGGGTGACAACTTCTCCCATTCTTCTTTAACAGTATCTTCCAGACTTTCTCCTAATAGTTTTGCTCATAGTTCATTCTCTTCTTTCCATTATAAACAGTCTTTATGGACACTCCAACTATTTTTCAAATCTCCTTTGGTGTGACGAGTGCATTCAGCAAATCACACACTCTTTGACGTTTGCTTTCCTGATTACTCATATGGGCAAAAGCTTCAGAAAAGGTATGGATAATAGTGTTAGGTATGATTATGACATCAATATATGTTTGGTTTCAAAACAATTGACATAGTGCCTGCTGAGAAAAAACAACTAAATGTTCATTGTAAATTTTACTTCCCCACCCTGTATTTTTTGAAAAATTGCATTTATTTTTCTTAAGAAATTTTATTTTTTTCTGGTTATTCACATCTTTTTTGTTTGGATAGTATATAAAAGTAAGTATTTTCATAATTTAATGGGGTTTTTTTGCACTAAAACAAAGACAAAAAATTGGAGTTGTCGTTATTTATAGGTTATTATGCTATTATTTTACTGGTCTGGCCTACTGGAGATCAAATCAGGCTGAATGTGGCCCCTGAAAGAAAATGAGTTTGAGACCCATGGTTTACAGTATCTGTCTGTGTTAACCCTTCACATTCAAGATCAACAGTTTTGCATATGAACAAATTAAAATTTAAGGCTGTATTCCATTTATGACTAAACATAATTGAAGTCGATGATTTATTACCTCCGCCAAGGAGGTTATGTTTTTGCCAGGGTTTGTTTGTTTGTCTGTTTGTTTGTTTGTTTGTTTGTCTGTCCGTTAGTGTGCAACATAACTCAAAAAGTTATGGACAGATTTGGATGAAATTTTCAGGGTTTGTTGGAAATGGGATAAGGAAGAAATGATTAAATTTTGGTGGTGATCAGGGGTGGGGGGGCCCATGGGGGGGCCCATTTCCAACAAACCCTGAAAATTTCATCCAAATCTGTCTATAACTTTTGAGTTATGTTGCACACTAACGGGCAGACAAACAGACAGACAAACAAACAAACAAACAAACAAACCCTGGCAAAAACATAACGTCCTTGGCATGGGGGGGGGGGCACAGGGGGGGCCACAGATCAGCCTTGGTGGAGGTCTGCGTTCTCCGAGTGCTTCTAGTTATATATGAAAATAATTTTTGCAAGACAAGAATGCATCACAAACTGACAGATCAGAAGCCGTATTTGCCCACAATCCACCTTGTGTTGTCAAATAATTGACTAACTGTGAGTACATAACAGAACCTCCTCTATTCCCTGATGCTACCTATAGTAATTTCCCTCCTTCCCTTTCCAACTTTCCCAATGCAATTACAGAGCAACATGAGATCAATTCAGCTGCAGAATGGAGTTTATGTTTCCAGTGTCTGTGGCCCCCTCAGTATCTGAAGATACACGTTCCAATATGTTCCTTTCTGCCTGAAGATAATTCAATCATCCTCACTTCCAGTTACTCTCAGGGCAAAGGAGCAGACGCAGTCAAGTCCCCTCTGACTCCGGTAACTCGATAGAAATGTGATTGTGTTTCTTTGCTGTGGCGCAGACTCCAAACGGTGAGCACACAGATATAGATATATAAAAACACACAGGACCCCAGACAAACAGATTACAAAAGTATTTTTTTTTTTTTTTAATGTGTCGTTTGTCCCTCGGGATGGGTTCACTGGTCCGATCTGAATCACCACCGCCATTCGTCTTTTGTTGCAATGTTTGTCGTTGGCTTTCTCAGAGGAATAACCAATGAGTTATGACCTTGTTCAACACTGTCCGCTTCTCCTTCTCATAAAATTCACCTCTTTATCTCTTTGTTTGTCTCATCCCGCCCGCTTTGCCTCTAGGCGCAAATCAACTCTCATCAATTTGTCAACTGAAAACACAGGATGCGCCACCACGACTGCTTTTTCGCTAATGTTCAACGTTAAATACTAAGGAGGAGGCGAGATGCTAGCAGAAAGGCGGAGGAAATTACATACGTTTAAACAGAGGTTTTCACCAGCTGCCGCTCTCTGTGTGACAGGCTGCGTTTAAGGCCGAATATCTGGCCAGACTATAGAAAAAATATACCCCTGTGAACTGAGCTGAGTGGTCAGGGAGGCAGAAGGAGAGATCGACACCACAGAACCAAAACGCTGGATTCCTTTCCTCTTTGCAAAGGAAGCTGTGGCCTATTGTCCAAATCTGAGACGTGCTTTGACAGCTTTTGGTCTTGGAAGCTAACCAGAGGTCTCCCACTTTGTTTCCTAAGAGGTCAGAGCTGCACAGATCCAATGCTAAAATGAAAAGCTAAACGGGGGTGTTTTCAGTCAAAGTGTTTTTCCACCCGGCCCTGCAAGCCATTGTTCAAACTGTCAAAAAAGTTGAGTCTCTCATCCACATTTCTCCTCCTACTCTCTGTCTTTTTTTCCCTGGCGTCTCTTTTTTTTCGCCCGTCCTTGTTTTGCGACTGCACATGGGCGTAGTCGTTTATCAAGCTGCGTTCTGACAGACAGTAGGTTGGACGCTACAGGATGTGGGATCTGTGGAGGGGAATGGTGATAGATTAAGAACCAGGGCTTTCCTCTGTTTCAACAAGAAAACATTTCAAGAATAAAGATGAGCAGGATATGACAAACAGGACTGAGACACTGTAACCCTTTAAGACCCAAAGAGCCACCGGCGACACAAACCATCTACTGATCTAAACTGTTTAATACCTGTCGATCCATTAATCCTTTCAATACATGTAAATAATTGGTGTAAAATGCAGTTTGTAGACTTTAAATCACAGGTGTCAAACATGCGGCCCGGGGACCAAAACCAGCCCACCAAAGGATTCAATCTGGCCCCTAGGATGAATTTGTGAAATACAAAAATTACACTGAAGATATGAACAATCAAGGATGTTAAAATCATTTTAGGTCAATTCAATCTAAAGTGATTCAGACTAGTAAAATATTATCATAATAACCTATAAATAATGAAAACTGCAAATTTTCCTCTTTGTTTTAGTATAAAAAAAGTAAAATTAGAAAAAAAACGTTACATTTACAGACTATCCTTTTACAAAAAATATGAATAACCTGAACAAATATGAACAATCTGAAGTGCCTTAAGAGAAGTAAGTGGAATTTTAACAATATTCTGCCTGTTACTAAATCTTTAAGTTGTGATATACACGTATAAATGATCAACTTAGGCATAATATTGTTAACATTGCACTTTTTTTCTTAAGAATTTTCAAGTTGTTCATATTTGTTCATGTTATGTTCAAGTACGGTTCGTAGGTTTAAACATTTTCATAATGGAATTCTACTTTTTTCACTCTTATTTATCAGTTATCACTTATTTATCAGTTCTTATCCTATTATTTATATCATTTTACTGGTCTAGCCCACTTTAGATCATATTCGGCTTTATGTGGCCCCTGAACTGAAATGAGTTTGACACCCCTGCTTTAAATCATCATCAGATATGACCCATTTGGACATTCAGAGGCTCTGTAGTTACCATGGAAACGCCATCGTCTTCTACAACATTGATTCACCAGTAAAACCCATGGAGTTGGATCAGTGACAGTGGACGGACAGATTTGTTTTTACATTCAGTTTGCAATATGTTTGCTGAAAAAGTCAATTTTTCTTCATTATTTACCCCTTGTTGTTTTATCGTCTGTCTGTCTCTCTGTCCATTCAATGAAGTAATCGCCAAGGTTATTATCGCTAATGAAAACTAATGAAATGACAAAAACTAGAATTGTAAAAAAATTTCATTAACTGAAATAAATAAAAACTATAATTAAAAGAAAAAAACGATAACTAACTGAAACTGTATTGTGTTCTTATAAAACTAACTAAACATATAAAAATTATGGATAAAATTCCCTTCGTTTTTGTCTTTGTCAATGACGGATTGATACGAAATCGATTTATTTCGCTCAAGCAAATTTATCTGCTGGCACCATTTGATATTTAACGGTCCGTCACTTGTGGTTTAGAGTCGTCTTCTGGTCCCCACTCTACCTGGAAACATGGAGACTAAAGTTGGTAGAAGGCAGCAGAGTCCTGTCTGGGATTTATTTGAATACGACGGTGAAAAAGAGAAAAGATATAAAGAAACTAAAACTAAATTAAAACTAAGCTTTTAGAAAATTATGAAAACTAATAAAAACTAGCAAACCTGCTCTAAAAACTAATTAAAACTAACTGAATTAGAGAAAAAAAAGTCAAAACTAAATAAAACTAAACTATCATGAAAAATCCAAAACTACTATAACCTTGATAATCGCTTTATAGGGCCTATAGGGCAGTAACTTTCAAAAGATCTTACACTATATTTGGCCAAGGGGTTTTAAAAGTGTTCAGCATGTTATGTTTTCTGTTTTGATATAATTATCTTTGAATTTATTTTGAGTTTTCATGAACATCTACATGATCTGTGAATTAAATATCGGAAAAAGGGATCATATTACTTTTAAAAAAATTGGTGATAAATCCCATAAAGACCTAAACATCCACCAAAAGCGTCCACAGATCTAACATGTTTAATACCTGTTGATCCACTAATCCTGTCAATACATGTAAATAATTGGTGTTAAATACAGTTTTTCATCTTTTCATGGTCATCAGATATGACCCATGTGGGCATTCAGAGGCTCCCTAGTTACCATAGAAACACCATCATCTTCTACAATATTGATTCACCAGTAAAACCCATTGAGTTTACAAATGACAGTGGATGGAGACATTTGTTTTTATATTCAGGTAGCAATATTTTTGCTGAAAAATGTACATTTTCTTCATTTTTCTGTTTTGATATAATTAACTTTGGATTTATTTTGAGTTTTCATGAACATCTACATGATCTGTGAATTAAATATAAGAAAGTACATGATTTACACCAAAAAATGCAAAATACAGAGGATAATATGGTAAAAAAAAAAAAAAAAAGGTGATAAATCAGTTAAGAAAGGTTAAAAAAAATAGAGAAAACAGATAAATGTGTTGTTGGTTTGCATTGTATTGACTCAGGCCTGAGTATTGTAAAGAGGAGTTGATAACGTTATTTATCTTATTGCTTTTTTTTTTTTTTTCTTTCTTTCTTTTCTTTCCTTTTTTTGGGGGTTTCGTAGGTTTGTTGTATGGTTTTGTTTGTATGTGTTCTGTCTGTGTAGTTCCCTGTGTATAGGTACATGTTTGTGTAAATGTATAATTTGAAATAATAAAAAAAGATTTAAAAAAAAAATTAAAAAATAGAGAAAATTCATTTGGGAACTGATATAGAAGTAGCACTGGGTCTGAATGGGTTAATGGTCCTCCGAGGCTGCAACACTCGTCCCATTTCCAAACAAAGCTGCTTTTAAATCTCGGTAACTAAATATACTATTGGTGGAGCTTTTTATGGCAGTGTTTGTCATGCAAATGTCAGCACTAACAGGCAGGGAGTGTTTACCATGTTCACCATTTGGCAGTGTGCAAAGTATCATTAAGCTCAATTTACAGCTAAGGATGATGAAGTTTATTTGTTTGGTGTTTAGAAACACAGCTGAACAGTGTGCTAAGTTTACCTTGTTGTCATTTCCTCCCATGTGCAGGACAAAATCTATTTACACTATCACAACTTCTGAATGAATGTGCATCATTTTCCATCTGATAGCGAGTAAGTAACCCTTAAAGACCAAAAACTATTTCAGTGGCGGCTTATAAATTAATTTTCCTCTACATTCAAGTTCTCCTCAGTGATTTATCACCATTTATTACAATATTATCCTCTGTATTTTTTTTTTAAATGAAATTCATTAATTTAGCTTATTAATTTTGTAGATTTTCCCAAAAGCTCAGAGTAAATTCAAAGACTCTTATATCAAAACACAGAAAAATCTGTAAATTAAGTAGCTTTTTTAGCACAAAAAAATAAATAAATAAATAAATAAATGATAATAATAATAATAATAATAATAATAATAATAATAATTATTATTATTATTATTATTATTATTATAAATGAATAAATAATAATAATAATAATAATAATAATAATAATAATAAATGAATAAATAAATACATTAATAATAATAATAATAATAATACATTAAATAAATGAATGAATAAATAAATAACGTTGACACACACTCCCATTTGCTGCAAAAAATTATGTTTTCTTGTTCACAGCAGAGTTTCTGAATGTCATATCTGATATTCCTGAAAAGTTCAGAAACTGCATTTTGTTTGAATTATATAAATGCATTGACAGGATTAGAGGTTTCAAAAGACCAAAAAATAAATAAATAAATAAATAAATAAATAAATTCGATCAGTTGATGCTTTTGGTTGCCAACAACTGTTTAGGCCTTTTAGGGTTAATATATAATCAACTTTTTCACATGTTCATGGTTTGATCCATTTAGTTTAATTTAACCCATAAAGATCCAATGTTTATTATGCGGCAGTTCCCAAATGATTTTTTTCTCTCTATTTACCCTTTCTTAAATGATTTATCACCATTTATTATAATATTACCCTCTGTATTTTGTGTTTCTTGAATAGAAATCAGATGTTTTCTCATATTTAATTTACATATTATGTTGATGTTCATAAACACTCAGATTAAAGTTAATTGTCATAATATAACAAACAGAGAAAAATTAAGAAAATTTGACTTTTTCAACAAAATTTATCATTAACTGAATATAAATCAAGTGTGTCCATCCACTGTCAGTGATCCAACTCTATGGGTTTTACTGGTGAATCAACGTTGCAGAAGATGATGGTGTTGCCATGGTAACTACAGAGCCTCTGAACGTCCAAATGGGTCATATCTGATGACCGTGAAAAGACGTCAAACTGTCAGCACCGACCCATATTAGGTTTTAAATGAATAAATGAACCACATAAAATTTGTTTATTGCGTCAAGGCTTTTTGACTTTGTCAGGAACCTCTGTTTCAACAAAATAATACAAAAAGAAATTGTGGTAACACTTTATAATAAGTACACACTATGAAGCATTAGTTAAGCATTAACAAATACTGAATTCATCATTTATAAAGCATATTTCTGACATGAATACTCATTAACCCTTTCATGCATGAATTATTAGAACCTTTTTTTCTGGAGTGTTTTTATACCTCCTTAGGCATAAAAAAAATTGCGATCAAGTTTTTTTTTTTTTCATGGAGTTACAAAAATGTCCATGCATTTAATTTTTTAAGTAAAGAAATATGTATTTAAAACCCAATATCAGAAAGTAAAATGAAAACAATGAAATAAAAACATTTTTAAGGTTGCTAATTTGATGTTTTCTCACATTTTACCATACTCTAATGCTAGTTAGTACCTCATATAATATGCAAAAAAACAACTCTTTTTGTCTAACAAATAACAACTGATTTACACTTAAAAATGTTGCTGCAGATCAGGTTTATCAAGAACAGCAAAGTTATAGTAATGGTATGAATTGCAGTGTATTATGGGATGTTGCATAAGTGTCCACTGTGTTGACTGATATGGAACTAAAACAATAAAATCCATAAATATACAAGAGAACAGCTTGGAATAACTGTCCACTGTAGTGACCAGTATCCATGAAAGGGTTAATATATGGTTTATAAGGACAGTTACAGTTCTATACAAGTAGGCTTTGTTAAGAGTTTCACAACTTTATACAAAAAAAAAGAAAAAAAAAACAAAAAAAAAACTGTCCACCACAAAGGACATTCCATAAAAAATTTAAAAACTGCTTCTGAAAAAAACTGTTGCATCATGATGTTTCCAATATAGGCACTTTTTTAATAAAATACAAAAAAAACAACAACATGTACTTTGCTGACATTTCCTGGGTCTTAGGAGGTTAAAACTACTGCTACAACTAACTAACTGTATGTCATCAGATACAGCGTTCCACTGAGTTTTCCCTTTCAGAGAACACTGCTTCCCAAAGGCAGTGGAACAAAATGGTACAGAACAGCCCCGTATAAAAGATATTATTGTGTATTTTATTGAATTTTCCGCACATACGTAAACAAAAACATCTGCCTACTTTTATTCTAACTATAAAAAAAAAACACTGAGTTTCTAGAAAATGAAAGATTTCAAAGAGCTAATTTAACTGTTTCTTTTTTTTGTCTTTTTTTCTCTACACTGACCTACATTCTTGACAAAACAAAAGAATCTGCAGATACTAAGCATGATACGAAGCTGCTGAGATCAAAAGGAACCTGTGTTTTTTATTTTTCCTGCGAGGACGATGATGCATCAGATACTATACGTCTGGATCTCAGATTGGAAACTAAATTAAGAGTCGTATCTCTGCATCGACACCGCGGCCGCACACCAAACAAGACAATCTAAAACACATTTAGTTTTGATCACAGCTGGTGCGAGGTACATTGAATATTCCCTTTGCATCACATTGATTGGATTCCCCTCCGCTTGTCTTGGAAGTCTGTAGCCGGCGGAGGTGGAACGCCTCTCGTAAGTGCGACCCTCGTCTGACCTCTGTTTGCAGCTATTTCTCAAAAGTCTCCATTGTGCTGTTTCCTATTTCTGTTCAATCTTCTTCCTACTGTTTAAGAAGTGCAGCGTCGCGGGAATCGCGTTGGCCTCCCCTGCAGCAAAGCCTGTCACGTTTTAATGAGACTCATCTTATATTTCCCTCAGTTTCAATTCCGTGTCAGGCAAATACATCCATCATATTGTGCGAGTGTGTGGTCATTTCTCTCCGCTTGGTTGACAATAAAGAGATGGTCGGTCATCACACACACATTCAATTTATCAATCCTTTTTTTTTTTTTACCCAGTTCTAAAAAAAAAAAAAAAAAAACCCTAATGCTGTCTGTTTTGATGGACCACAATCTGTGAATAGAACAGAACAAAGCAGCCATCAGCAGTATCTGGTTTATTTCTCATATGCCTTTATATTCATTTTGGAATGGAGGCTGGAGCTTTTTTTTTTTGTTTGTTTTGGATGGCAAGAGGTTTGGCCTGTAGCAGCTGCGAGACTGTCTAATTCTTGGTGGTCTGTTGGGCGATGTGAACGGGAGAATAAGGATTGTGTCGGAAATTCCTGTAGAAACCACCTTTTTGTTTAATAAAAATGATGATAACCCAGTCTGGAGGAAGATTGCCTCCTCAGTGGTGGCTTAGTTTCTCAAATCCAACCACCCGACATGAACCTCTCATTGATTTTCTTGGAGTTTTTTTAATTGACATAAAGCTGCTGGAGATGAGAACTCCATCACTAACCAATAATTGGACAAGAAAATATACTAAGAGATGGGAAATGATAAGAATTTAAGGATTCCGATTCCATATTTTGCTTATCGATCCGATTCCTTATTGATTCTCATTGGGTGAGAGAAAAAAAAAAGTACAAAAAAGTACAAATGGGTTTGTTTGCATTAACTGTCTTTTATATTTACATAGCTGCACAGAAAACATAACCTATACAGTATGCACAAATAATAATAATAACAGATGACACCGGGCCCAGTTCCAGATAGTCATATATGAGGTGGCAATCAGTAAGGGCCGCATTATGTAATAAATTCCTATTATGTAATAAAAGTTCAAATGTAACAAGAATGTCACGTCATCTTGTAATAAAGCCGCATTATGTAATAAACTGATGCATTTTGTAATAAACTACGTCAACGCACTATATAGTAAATTTTTTCACATTATGTTGTAAGTTATTACAGTTTGAGAAATGTATTACCTCCGCCAAGGAGGTTATGTTTTTGCCAGGGTATGTTTGTTTGTTTGTTTGTTTGTTTGTCTGTCCGTTAGTGTGCAACATAACTCTAAAAGTTATGGACAGATTTGGATGAAATTTTCAGGGTTGTTGGAAATGGGATAAGGAAGAAATTATTAAATTTTGGTGGTGATCGGGGGTGGGGGGGCCCACGGGGGGGCCACTGATCAGCCTTGGTGGAGGTCTTCGCTCTCCGAGTGCTTCTAGTTACAAATGCACTTGACATATTTTTATATTAAAAAAATATATATTTAATAACATGGTTCATCATGTAATAACAATCCAAATTAACTCTTTCATGCACTAATTATGAGAACCTTAATCAAAAATTTTTCCTGAGTGTTTTTATTCCTCTTTTGGCATGAAAAAAACAATACGATTGAAAATTTTCTTCTGAAAAATAAAAAATAAAAAAGATAAATAAAATAAAAATAATTTGAAAATTTAAAAATACATAAAAAAATAATAATGAAAAAAAAAAAAAAAAATCTTATGAACCTATTTTTCATGAAGCTGCAAAAATGTCTACTCAGCTGGACACCACGTTTAATTTTTGACGCACAGAAACATGTATTTACTGAAAAACTGTGTGAAAACTGTGGGGAGGACTTTTGATTCTGGGGGTTTATGCTCAGAAGAGATCTACATAATGTTACCAATTCATGTCAGAAAAGATATGTAGTGTCTTAAAACTTTAATAAAGATATGTGTAAAAAAATAACAAAACAAAAAAACGAAAAGAACAAAACCCATGAATGTACAAGAGAACAGCTCTAGAATAGCTGTCCACTGTAGTGACCAGTATGCATGAAAGGGTTAATATAATTTCAGAGCAATTTAGAAGAAATTAGTCACAGGAGCTACAGGTAATTTCATCAGAACTTTAACCACACAGTTTACAGATTAATTTAGCACATTACATTTTCCTGAAAATAAAAATGTGTCAAGTGCATTTTGTAATAATTTCTCAAATTGTAATAACTTACTACATAATGCGAAAAAATTCACTACATAATGCACTGAGGTAATTTATTACAAAATGTGTCAGTTTATTACATAATGCGGCTTTATTACAAGATGACGTGACATTCTTATTACATTTTGAACTTTTATTACATAATGGGAATTTATTACATAATGCGGCTCAACAGGGGCACATGTCAGTGACAGTAGTGGTGATGGGGTCACACCACACGACCGTACAAAGTGAAAGTGAAACTTAAGACGCTTTACTAATTCCTCTGTCTCCTGCTGTTGCACACCTCATTTTCCATTTCCCTACCTTCGGAAACCTTTATTCGAGGGGGCAGGATATTTGTCATTCTGAATCCAGTAGTTTTCAATTTGTCCATCACTGTGTTGGTTTTCAAGGACCCTAAGTAACCATATTTGGACAAAAAGGGGTAGGACTGTGGTAGGCCAAGGTGTCGCGGCTAAGCTAATGCTAACCACATGTGGTAAAGTCTTATTCGTCAAACCCATTAACCACAAGTAGTATTGATCTGTCAGTAAGGGGAAAAATTTTGTATCTCCAGATCAGTTCGAAGAGGATCCAAATAAAACAGAGAGAAGTTCAAAGTTTTTTTTTTTGGAGTCACCCCCAGTGGTCATCAGTGGTATTACAACTTCAAAACCTCTCCTTGTTGGCTTCATTTTGGAGTTGAGGTCCTTGCCTCTTGGTTTTACTCCAGTGTATATCCTTTTTTGTTGTTGTTGTTGTCGCTTAATAACAGTATTGTAAAGGCATATTCAGACAATTTCCATATGTTAAAGAATTAAAACCTAAATACACTGAAAATAATCCACATGTAGAGGTTCTGTCCTCAAAACCTTACTTAATCCTTAAAGAACTGGGAGTATTTCTGTGGAAATGATTTTTGCTCTACACTGAATATTAGGGATTTATCACAGTTTATTGAATATTATCTTTTACATTTAACATTTTTAGTGAAAATCAGGTATTTTCCTATATTTAATTTACTGATAATGTAAATGTTCATAAAAGTTCAGAGTATATTCAAAGGTTATTTTATCAAAACTGAAAAAACTGAAGTAAAAGGGAAAACAATAAAAAAAAAAAAAATATATATATATATATATATATATATATATATATATATATATATATATATATATATATATATATATATGTCAGGGTAGAGACTGCGATCTGGTAGGATCGGCGATTCTACCAGTAGAGACGCCGATCGTAGTCTCTACCAGTAGAAACTCCGATCACAGTCTCTACTGGTAGAAACTCCGATCCTGCCAGTAGAAGGGTTAGGGTTAGGGTTAGGGTTAGGGTTCGGATCGGAGTTTCTACCAGTAGAGACTCTGATCGGAGTTTCTACTGGTAGAGACTACGATCTGTAGGTAGACGTAGACTCCGTAGGTACCGATCCTACCAGATCGCAGTCTCTACCCTAACATATATATAGTATTAATTGAACATAGAAAGAAGCATTTACATCTGCATGGGTTTATTGGTGAATCGGTGTTGTAGAAGATAATAAAAGGATCTGAACATCCAAAAAAGAAATATCCGATGAGGGTGAAACGCAGTTAATCTTCTTTTACATGAAGTATTTAAATATATTGATAGGATTAGTGGATCAAAACCAAATATTTTCAATCAATAGACATTTTTGGCTGCACTTTAGGCCTTCAAGGGTTTGGAAAGTTTAAGAAGAACATAAATATTAAAGGGGTCATATTTTGCTAAACCCACTTTTATTAGTCTTTGGTTCATTTATTTGTGTATTTGGACCCTAATAGTTCCAAAAGTTTGTATTTGAACCCTCCAGGTGCTGCAAAGCTATCTTTATATTCATTTTGGCAAAAATCGAGTGGATTTCTACAACCTGTTTTAATTCCTGCTTAATTTATTACGTCTATAACTAGTTACATCACAACATTTGCACATATAAGGTCAAGACTTCCGACGAACACTTCTCCGAGTACGACATAATTGTTTGTCAGCAGCAGCGGCTGTAGTAAAAACTGAAAATATGTCCAAACTTTGAGCCGATTACCTAAAATGTTCATTTGTTGGTTGAAAAGGACAGAGCAGCACAGCCAACAACCTGGAGGGGGCGGAACGTGAAGTGGCTCATTTGCATTTAAAGGGCCAGCGCTCAAAATGACCTTTCTGGTGTCATTACTCAGAAATAGGGTTGAAAATGGACCTGTGGAGTTTAATTAATGAAGAATTCAGACCCAAACATTGCATTTACAGTTTATGTGACCACAGGGAAATGGTTTTAAAATGTATAATTCCATTTAAAAAAGCAAAATATCACTCCTTTAAGTAAAAACTAGTAAAATGAACAACATAAACTATGACAGGCAGAATTAGTCATTGTGCAGTAAAATGGCCCTGTCTGTGATTTACTATTATATATAATGTTTTTGGATACATGCTGCTGCTGTATCAATGTGTGTTGTGTATGATTTGTGTTCAGACTGAGTAATTTCAACTACTTTATGTACTGTTCGCTTGAGTAATCTACAAAAATGTGTCATCCTCTACAAGAGAATCCTGTGAGATCTATGTATCTCTGAAAAGTCCATTTTGGGCTCAGAAAAAAACAGGCTGTTAACAGTGTTGTGGCAATGTATTCTCCAGACAGGAACCCTTATCTCAACTATTTAAAATAACACTGAAACAGAAGGGAATGAAAAACCATAATGCGGAAAGTAACAAAAGCTGTCAGACACATGTTCCATAATATTTAGCCCTGAAATGAGAGCAGAAGCTGCATAAAAAAAAAAAAAAAAAAAAAAAGTCCAAGTATAGTACAAGTATGTGAGACTTGGACTAAAGACAATACTGTGATTAAATGTACTTTGTTCAATGTGAGGTGTAATGCAGTGGAAAAAAATTAAATTAAGGGTCAGTGAGGGCTTCTAGATTCACATCGAAAGTGAAACTATGTAGAAGTTTGCCATCTCAGGGGAATTAGAGTGGACATGAGAGTGCAATTAATATGTTTGATTTATCAAATTAAACTTCATTTATTTTCCGAGTGGATGACCTGCACAACTTAAACAAGATTGCAGGTCATTTCCATGGTTTGTCTGTCCAATAGTGATGTGTGGATCAATACTGAAATATCAATATTTTCAATACCAGATCTTTACACTCTAGAATCGATCCACAAATCAAAATATCAATACGTCTGATACTTCGGTCATTTGAGGTAATGTATAACAGGAACACAGTGGAAAGTACGTAAACTATTGGGATCTTGTCCAAATGATACACGAATGGTGGGAACTACTTCTTCTTCCGCCTCAATAAAATCATCAGTTCATGTTCAGTCTGACTTCATGGTCAATATCCCCAATGTTATGATAAAGGTTAATTTAGTTGAATTTTTAAGGTTGACATATACTCAGTTATACAACTTTAAAAAAAAAAAAGTATATAAACATGGCAGTTTCCAATGCAGGCCCTTATATCTGGATCAGTCAGTGTACACTGCGTCACTGATGTTGACCTAAGAAGCTAAGAGACCCTTCAAACAGTGCTCCATGTACTAAAATAAGCTCTAGTTATTTACTGCCATGTGAACAAACAAAAGAGAGGACTTCTAAGAACAATGAAAACGTTCCTGTAGTGCAAAAAAGATGCAACAATGCATTCACCAAGGTTGAGCCTTTTCTTTAATAATTCTTTTTTTACTCCTGGATTAAAGGTTCCTTAAAAGGACTAGGTGTTGCAGTCCCTGGTGTTTGCATTACTTCTAATTTGGAGTTCTTGATGGCTGCTAAGAGGCTTAACCATAAATATGAAGTAAACACAAACAACCACAGAGTCTCATGATATATTTTGATCAGTTTTATTAATTGCGTATGTTCAAGTGTCGGAGGCTTATTCTACTTTACAGTCAGCTACAATATTCTTAAAATAATGTGCGCTGTATGTTTTTCATCTTCAAGGTTTCTGCTTTCTACACATTCAAAAACATATGAGCTATTTGAGTCCAGAGGTGTATAAAGTGACATTAATGCTTCCCCAAAGAAAATATGTGACAAATGTGTGTGGAGATAGACTGAAGAAATATATAGATATAGATATGCATGAGAATGAATTCTTGAAAATAACAGAAAATGCCTAAAAAGCCGCAACGCATCATATTCCAAGAATTATATTCTATTTTGAATTGTCACTTGGTGCCAGAATATCATTTCCCTCTATATAAATAAGACATTTCCACCTTAACCCTTTTTTAGACTACCATTATAAGAGCCTGCCTAGGTGTCTTCATGTTTTCTTTGCAATAAAAGTATCAGATTATTTATTATTTAGTATTTTTTGTCAGTTCTCTTGTACCTTTGTTTTCCGAAGAACTTCACTTTCAAAATCTGGCCATAAATTATCATTGTTCTAAGCATTTATTATTTATCATAGTGTGTTTTAGTAAAAAAGAAAAATACAGACTTGACGTTTTTAGCATATTTATTATCAGAAACAACTGTAAATGTCCATTACAAAACTTTCTGAAATTGCTGAAATAAACTTTCAACTATTTTACATCTGCTCAAACATTGAACATTCAGTATCCATATTATGGCTTCATATTTTAAGGTGTTTTTTTTAGCTTGTGTGGAAGTCCCACATGGCTGCCATGAAGCATTATATATTGCTGGAAAGCACATGATCTCAGTTTTCTGATTCCATTTGAATTTTGTGGATAGCATAAGCAGTTCCAAAGTTACAGTAATTTGAACGCTGTGAAATGCAAAATGCAGCGCCGGACAGGTTACTGTTGTTAAAGGGTTAAACTCATACAAAGTCATAAATAGGTGCATAAAAATTCACCAGAATATAGGAAAGTGTTTAATGCTCTAAATTATTCTAAAAAATCTGCAATTTAACAGAATTTTTACTGTTTATTTTACAGATTTTTCCTGTATTTTTAAGATACAGGAAAATATCAATGAAATTACAGGACACAGCGTTATAAAAACAGCTTTGTTCCTGTCGCCGTCACTGAGCTCAATAAGAAATAGTGACATTGCACTTTACTAACTTATTTAGTTATTTATTCCATTTCTTTGCTCTATTTAAATTTTTTAAGTGTATGTTCTTATTCTGGTTTTTATCCCGGATTGTCTTTATCTTTTCTGGTTTTTATTGTGTTTTATTGCATCTTGTTTTTATTTATTTGATCTTATCTATTTTATTTACTTATCCATGCTGCTATACCGATGAATGGTGGAACACGGAGCACTTTTTGTCCTGTCTGTAAGCATGATCAAGTGCCTGTCTTGCATGTCTAATGTACAGTATGTGTTGTTGTAATGCCAAGGCAATCACCTAGACTGCAAAACAAATCTACCTACGGGTATACAGGGTGGGGAAGCAAAATTTACAATATTTTGAGGCAGGGATTGAAAGGCAGTGTATGACCAATTAGTTTATTGAAAGTCGTGAGAATTTATTTGCCACAAGAAAATTGACATAATAGAAAATGTTTTTATTCTATGTGTCCTCCTTCTTTCTCAATAACTGCCTTCACACGCTTCCTGAAACTTTCGCAAGTGTTCCTCAAATATTCGGGTGACAACTTCTCCCATTCTTCTTTAATAGTATCTTTAAGAAAGTCGACATTGCTGTGTGATGTTCTATTGGTAGCATGTTCTAAAACGACCCAAATAACATAATCCAGAGGGTTTACGTCTGGGCTAGAAGGCGGCCATAACATGATTCCCAAAATTGCTAAAGTGGATTTGTTGCTGTTGTCAACAAGTGTTTTTGGTGTTCTTGTGTAAGATTTTAACTTCAAATCATATTTTACTGCATTTCTAACGCTCTTGTTGTCTACCTCAAGTTCAATTGCCATTTTTTCTCATGGATTTGGTTGGATCCTTTAGGATTTTGGATTTGAGAGCTTTAATAAAAGCTTTGGTACGTTTTTTTGTTGCTTCCTCCATTTCCAGACTTTCTCGTAATAGTTTTGCTCATAGTCATTCTCTTCTTTCCATTATAAACAGTCTTTATGGACACTCCAACTATTTTTGAAATCTCCTTTGGTGTGACGAGTGCTTCAGCAAATCACACACTCTTTGACGTTTGCTTTCCTGATTACTCATATGGGCAAAAGTTTCTGAAAAGGTATGGATAATAGTGTTAGGTATGATTATGACATCAATATATGTTTGGTTTCAAAACAATTGACGTAGTGCCTGCTGAGAAAAAACAACTAAATGTTCATTGTAAATTTTGCTTCCCCACCCTGTATAACCAGTTACCAGCACTTTGTAGGAGTTACCCTGGTGTCAGACTACTTAGAAGTACACTGAGTGAGATGAGGACAAATAAATCCATCCAAAGGACATGGCAAAGGCACACAGTGTGACAGAGAAGAACAGAAAGGAGAGGATATAGACAGAACAAGTGAAAGGTTGGGGGGGGAGGTGAGAGGTTGGAGAGACTGTAATAAAAAGTAAGTGGGGTAAGAGTGGTCCTCAAAGGAGACACAGAGATACAGACTGTGAAAGAGAAGGGAGGAGTCAGGCGGAGGGAGCAAAGGGTTGGATGGTGAGGACCCAGGAGAGATCATCATAATGCATAAGTGGGCCCACTAAAGGGAGAGAGGGAGACAGATGAAGAGAGCACGTCAGCAATGACACTAAAGAGAATAGAGACTTCCCCACTGGAGAGTCTTGGAACTTCACTACAGCCACGGACCGCCGAGCACAGCGCCCATGATCTTCCTCAAATATGTCTTTAGAGAAAGCCCCAAAATCAGCCAGACTACTCACTTTTTAAAACTTGTTTATTTGTCTCAACCTGTGACGAAGTTAACCCATAAAGGCCCAAAGCTACTTTTGTGGCAGTTTCCAAATGAATTTTTCTCTTTATGTAACCATTTTTAAGTGAGCTATCACCATTTATTATTATATTATCCTCTATATTTTTTTTTGCATTTTTCAGTGAAAATATGGTACTTTCCTATATTTAACCCATAAAGACCCAAACATCCATTACCAACCAAATGCATGAACTGATCTAAACTGTTTAATACCTGTTGATCCACTAATCCTATCAATACATGTAAATAATTGGTGTAAAATACAGTTTGTCATCTTTTCATGGTCATTAGATATGACCCATTTGGACATTCAGAGGCTCTGTAGTTACCATGGAAACACCTTCATCTTCTATAACAGGGGTGTCAAACTCATTTTAGTTCAGGGGCCACATTCAGTTAAATTAGATCTGAAGTGGACGGAACCAGTAAAATAATAACATAATAATATATAAATAATGTCAACTCCAAACTTTTCTCTATGTTTCAGAGCGAAAAAAGGAAATTGACATTATGAATGGTTTACATCTGCAAACTATGCTTTCAAAGATGTGAATAACATGAACAACTGAAAAAAATAAGCATATTTTAACAATATTCTGCCTCGGTTTATCATTTACACATGTACATTATAACTTACAGATCACAGTGGATCTACAAATACACAAAAACATTTAATAACAGACAGAATATTGATAAAATTACACTTACTTCTCTTAAGACATTTCAGGTTGTTCATATTGTTCAGGTTATTTACATTTTTTGTGAAATTATACTTTGTTTTAGTGTAAATACATGAAAATATTTACATTTACAAGGAGAAAAATTTGGAGTTGGCATAATTTATATGTTATTAAGATAGTATTTTACTGGTCTGACCCACTTGAGATTGAACTGGTCTGAATGTGGAACCTGAACTAAAAGGACTGTTAATATCTTAGTGTAATTTTTGCATTTCACAAATTCATCCTAAGGGCCGGACTGGACCCAAACCCGGCCGGATTTGGCCCCCGGGCCGCATGTTTGACACCTGTGTTCTACAGAATTGATTCACCAGTAAAACCCATGGAGTTGGATCAATGACAGTGGATGGAAGTGCTTGGTTTATGTTCCGTTAATGATATGGTTTACTGGAAAAGTCACTTTTTCTTCAGTTTTCTCTGGTTTTGACATAATAACCCTCAACTTTATTCTGAGCTTATGTGAATAGCTACAAGATCAGTGAATTAAATGCAGGAAAATACCTGATTTATACTGATAAAATGCAAAATACAGAGGATAATATGATAATAAATGGTGATCAATCACTTACGAAAGGTTAGATCAATCAATCAAATCTTATTTATATAGCACCAAATCATAACAAAAGTTATCTCATCTTGGAGGGATGATTTATCACTGCAGTTAACAGAGGAAGATTGGCAGTCTGCATGTGCTTTTGTACACTCCAGTTCCATTATTATACGCCTTCCACTAATCCAGTTTAAATGGTTGATGCGAGTCTATATTACACCAGAAGATCTCAGCCGATATAATAAGAATATACCTGATGTATGCTCCAAATGTTCAGAATGCAAAGGAGCACTGGTTCACTGTATGTGGTATTGTCGACAAGCTGCATTGTTCCGGAGGGAAATAATTGAAAAAATTATTTCTAAACAAATCATGTTAGACCCAAAGTTATTTCTGTTTGGCATATATCCAGAAAAACATAAATATACAACAAATGAATGGATTTTTATTGACTTCAGTCTACTTATTGCTAAAAAATGCATTTCATTATTTTGGAAAAGAACTCATAAACCAACTGTTAGTCAGTGGATACGGCAGATGCTTTCTACCCAAACACGAGAAAAAAGTTCCTATATTCTTAAAAGGCAAACAGGAGTCATTTGAACGTGTTGGAATCCTTTCATTGTGTATGCTAAGAATCTAAATTTACTGAAGGACAATGAAAACATTTGAAAAGTTACCTCTGTGGTTTCTGAAATGGATGCTCAGATTTCTACATTTTGTATAATTTTTTTTTTTCTTTTGTAAACATAATGATGTTTGTGTTTGTAGTCGGCAGGTTGCATGGATCTGATGTATGCACTGTTTGTTGTTTGTTTGTTAAAATGATAAAAATTTAAATAAAAGATTTTGGCCAAAAAAAAAAAAAGTTATCTCATACACTTTACATATAGAGCTTGGGTTTTACAAGATACCCAAAGAATCCAGATGTAGAGAAAATTTATTAGGGAACTGACACAAAAGTAGCACTGGGTCTTTATGGGTTAATCTACTGGTTATGTAGATGTTCATAAAGCTCAGATTAAAGTGCGGTTATATCAGAAACAGAAAACTGAAGAAAGGGACTTTTTTTAGCAAATATATCAACAACTGAACATAAATTCAGTGTGTCCATCCACTGTCACTGATCCAACTCCAGGGTTTTACTGGTAAATCAATGTTGTAGAAGATAACAGTGTTTCACCGATAACTACGGAGCCTCTGAACGTCCAATGGGTCATATCTGATGACCATGAAAATACGACAAACTGTATTTTGCACCAATTATTTACATGTATTGATAGGACTAGCGGCATTGTACCCATGGTGCCATTGTATGATAGCGCCTTCCTGTGGTGCAACAGCGGCATTATACCCACACGCCCTCCGTACTGCAACATCGGGACATCGATTGAATGGACGCTGGACAGATGCCGGACACAGGAACATCCATTATAGTAGGATTAGTGGATCAACAGGAATTAAACAGTTTGGATCAGCAGATACTTTTGGCCCCTGGTGGCGTTTTCTGTCGGGGTAAAAATGTCACTTTTACATTCATGTACACCCCGCTGTTGAAGCTAGCATGAGCTTAGCTTAACATATTAATAGCACTACTGCTACTACTGTAAACAGATGGCATGTACACTATATTCTGTTATAGTTATTCTTATACTGATTATTTATGCTTATTCTATTTTTTACGTCTTTTTTTAATGCATGACATTGAACAAGGTGAGACAGAAGCTGTATCTCAGTTCTCTGTATGTTCTGTGCATCTAGTGAATTGACTATAAAGAATCTTTGAATGAGCTCAGTGGGTTAATTAAGAGGACGAAAAGAGCAAAGTGGCATGAAAAAAAAAAAACAGCTTCAAACTGTGTGAGCTCTGCATCCACAGGCAGCTGGTGGAAGCTGTGCAAAGCTGGGTACTCTCAGGTTCTTCTCTGTGGTAATGATTCAGCCCAGCAGGTCTAGCTCTGCTGTACTGATACAGTTGCCAGGTTTGCTCTGTGAATCTCCAAATTGAGTCCCTGCTCAGCTGCTGTATCTGCGGAAACCTCGCTGAGCATGAGAGTGCCTCTGTCTAAAACCAATGAGTCTGACCCTCATGGGGCGTTATATCACAGAAGTAGGAGGAACAAATAGACCCATTGGGAGTGTGTACAAGCGACGAAACCTGGATGGAAAAGTTTAGATTTCTCTAAGCGGTGCTTCTCCAACCGGTGGGTTGTGATCTAAAAGTGGGTCGCAACCCGTTTTCAGTGGGTCGCAGGCGTTTGTCTGGGCAAAAAAGGATAAAGGTGCAGGAGACTTTCATGACCAATTTTTCATCAACTCTGTAAATCTCAGTCATAGCCTAAGTATCATGAATCTGTAAGTCTTTCTGTGATTACTCGGGGAATCTCTTGCATTAAGGCGGCCATACACTGTGCGATTATTTCGATCGTTGCACGCAGCTTCATCTCAAAACTGTGCGAATCATTCGTAAGGTCAGACTCACGATTCATGTTCTCCACACTGTACTGAACCGATGCTCGTATGCGACCTGACTGCTCACACTGTAGGACCATACACCAGAGGATGCACAACACGTTCCAGTGTGTATCCGGAAATACAACGTTAAAATACCAAGGAATCCAAAAGTGCATAGATGATTGTGTATTGGCGTGAGTCACGAAATGGTAGTGCTAAACAAAAACCAACAAGGTGTTTTTGGCAATATGTGCCATTATCTGCGGGGAATCAGAAAAGAAGAAAGACGGTGACGTGTTTGGTGCAGGAATTGGTTGTCCAGACGTGGACAGTATGGGCTGTCAGTCCTACAGCGGAACTAGAGGTAAGCTGCAACAGCTAAACTGCACTAGGCCAATAACCAGCTACTGTAAGCTTAGAATTAGCTTACAGTAGCTATTATTGTATTTGTGCATGCACAGTGTGAGAATTTGAGGCACATGGGCTCGTGGCAACTGCTTTGACAGTATGATACCCTCACGAGGAGTGAGCAGGATTCAACAGCTCCGTTTCCTTGCGAACACACGATTGCTGGTCGTGAGGTGCTAGTCGCTTCTCTTTACCCCATGTACACTGCACAGAAGCACGACACACGATTAGAGGCACATCTGGCCCGATCCTAGAAATAGTCACACGAGTGAGAAATCATCTCTAAACTCGCACAGTGTAAGGCCGCCTTTATGGTGAACAATTTCCAGTGCCATCCACCATAAACAAACCACTCTGTCATGTTTTGGGCAGTATTGTAAAATGTAGTTTTTACAGGGTTTTAGGAGTGTTGTGCGCCTTGTCAAATTTTATGTGAAGCCCCCTGTTTAAAGAAAAATAAATATCTTTTTTTTTTTATTGCAGTACTTTTCGGAGTGATTATTGCACATGTGTGGTGGATGGTTAGACTTGACACTAACAGATTGTACATTTTTAACTCTAATAGTGTTAATCCCAGTGGAAAAATGTACAACCTTTAAGTAGTATAGTAAACACTAGTTAAATTTACATTTAACACCCACAGAATGTTACTTGAATACTGGTGCAGTGTTGAATAGTTAACTCTGTGGCGTCACTATTAATGAACTTTGAATACTAATCTAGTGTTCTTTTCATCTATTGTGGTGTTAATATTTTACACTTAAAGAGTTTGTCTGAACACTGTCATAGCGTTAATCATTTTAACACTTTCAAAAGTGTTAATTTAACACTTAACCAGTGGTTCCCATATAAACCCTGGCTCAGTGTTAATTTCAAGTCTGAGGGTGTTAAATTTGCATTTTCAAATTTGCAGTGTGGTTTGTTTTATGGTAGATGGCACTAAGAAATTGTTCACCATAATGCAAGAGATTCAGGTGAGTAATCACAGACAGACTTACGATTCATGACACTGAGGATATGTACTGAGGTTACAGATTTGATGAAAAAATGGTCACAAAAAGTCTCCCACACCCTTAAAGTAAGCAAATAGTTCAGATCCTTTCATGGGTAAGTCCCTTTCTAGTGGTTAACCCTTAAGGGTCCACGGTCCACGGCCCCATGACTCAGTCACATGAGATTTTTCAACACGTCGTAGCTTCGGAAGTTGGTCACGTAGACCACTGGGGTAATGGCATTTGAAATTGTGGACTTGAAACACTCTCCCACTTTTTATTTGTTGTTGATAGAGCAAATACAAGCAGAGATATGATGGTTTGAAGTCAGAGCAAACAAACGCGAAAGTAAACTATGAAATGAGCTGGGCATGCGTTATATTTCTGACCATATCTTTGTAATTTTTTGTCCTTTTTCAAATGGAAAAAAATTAGCCGAATCTTTGGATACTAATCCACAGACTACATTAGTATTACAGGTAACAGTGAGAATGACCCCCACCTCAACTGGATGCGGAAACCAGGAGGATCGGGAGTGGGGTGGTGTGGGGGGAGGATGGAAAAAACTGGAGAAAAGCCCTACATAAAGATATGTTTATGTCAAATATCTGAGGATAGTTTTATTTATTACAATTTTGATTTATATATCTAATATTTGGAACCAATATTACTTTTAAAGTCTTTTTTTTCTATCTTCTTTCTTTTATTTTTTGTGGTTTTTGGCCTTTTATGTTGATATAGTAAGTTAAAGTGAAAAAAAAAAATAAAAAAAACTAGGAGATGAGACAGATGAAGTTATGCTGAAAAAAAAGATACCAAACATGGTTAATAAACTTTTTTTTTTTTTTTATGAGTATATAAAGGCAAACATCAAAAGTACTCAAAAAACGGCCAAAATAGACCCAGACCCCTAAGGCTTCATAATGGTTCAGCTGTAACAGGTTATTTAACTCTAATTTGGTTTATGTCAGACGTAATAGTACCATATTGTGCTTCTATTAGTCCAGTCCACATGCTATAATGAAAACAGATGCTGGCAGACATAAAGTGGATGCCACAGTCTTGTGCATTTTATTGTTCACCGAAACAATAACTTACAGCCCACAGGTAAAGTGTCTCTGGTCTGTCACATCTTTAAAAAAAAACAAAAAAAAACTGGCATCCATCTCGTTTACTTCGGAGAAACAAAAGAAGAAAACAGTCACGATAAACACACAGTTTAAAAGCTTCAATGAAACCTGACAATTCAAGTACATAAAATTATAATGACTTTTTTTTTTTACACATTTCCAAACAAAGCCTTTCTCTGGTGTGGGTTTGTTTCTAATTTTTGCTATTTGAAGTCCAATTTAAAGCACAACGTCTACTGTGATGAGAGTGTTTCACAGACAACTGTTTGCTCTGGAGTTGACAACAAAGCCCCCATCATGTAGCCTGATAAAATCACAGTGGTGGGAATATAATCACTCACAGAAAGTTGTCACGGTGCGTATTTTTTCTGAGTGTACGCTGGCGATAGCTTACCGCCGCCGCATGTAAACGAGGCAGTGACATAAGACACTTTTAATTAGCATTACTGCTGAAAATCGCACAACTCATTACATGGAAAATGAATTAATTACTGTCTGTCACTTCCTGAGTTAAATTATTTTCTACTGCCATTTACTCCCCAAAGAAAGTAAAATGTTTGATCAGTGTTGAATTAAAAGAATACTAAAGGATGATGGACATTTCTAACACAGTACCAGAAAAATAAAAATCAGAAGAGGTTACACTAGCAATTTCATATATTTTTCTTGACATTGCTTAGTTTGAGAAGGTCCAAATAAATAAAAGACTGAAATGTCAACCTGTTTTCATTCCCCAGATGCTGCTTTCCATCCAAATAAAAGATTCAGTGGATGTTCTGCCATCTGGAAGAACACTAAAATACACTTTCTTAATAGCGTCCCCAATGTTCTTCAATATAAAAACATTTCTATTATTTTTATACCCGTTTCCCATTACTATTTTCCTCCGTGCCAGTTGATTGAGGACAGATAATGATGATAATGATAATTCTTTGTCCAAAAATGTTACCAAACTGAAATTACTCTCACCCTTTTTAAATTAACTTGTATCACTTATTTTATTCTATTTTGGATCTTGGAGGGAAGGGTGCAATATACACACTGGGTGTAATACTTAAGTGTGATTAGCTGACTTTGAGTTGTTTTGTGATTATTATAATATGCATCATAGATGGCTAGAGAATACTTAAAAAAACAATTTTCATGTAAGTAACACCATTGTGCAGAAGAGAATAGAAGCCAAAAAAGGCTTAATACCTCCCCGAAATAAATAATACACAGGAAAAAAAAAAAAAAAAGAATTAAAAGATATAACTGAAATAATAATTTAAAATAAAAACAGAAATACAAATCAGATGATATACAGCCTTACATTTTTCATAAATTAGAGTCCTTTTCAGATGCTTTTTAAATAATGACAAAGAAGATGTTGATTGAAGTTCAGATCGTAGATTATTCCAAAGATCTGATCTACGATATTTTAGAGCACAGGTGTCAAACATGCGGCCCGGGACCAAAACCGGCCCGCCAAAGTACCAATCTGGCCCATGGGAGGAATTTGCAAAGTACAAGTTAATAACCTATAAAAAAAAAAAAACACCAATTTTTTCTCTTTAATTTAGTGCAAAAAAAACATTAAATTATGAATATATTTACATTAACAAACTATCCTTTAACAATAACATGTGAATAACTTGAACAAAATGAAGAAATGAGGAACAATTTTCTGCATGTTACTAAATGTTTTGTGCATATATAAATGATAAGTCGAGGCATAATATTGATAAAATTGTACTTATATTTCTTTGCAAATTCTGTTTTTTTTTTTTTTTTCCAGGTTATTCAAATTTTTTTGGATACTTTGTAAATGTAAATATTGGCATAACTGAATGTTATTTTTTGCACTTAAACAATTTGGAGTTTTCATTATTTATCTATCACGCTATTATTTTACTGGTCCGGCCCACTTCAGATCAGATTGGGCTGAATGTGGCCCCCGGAAGAAAATGAGTTTGATACCCCTGTTTTAGAGAATACTGACTGACAGAAGTTCGGCAGTGGGCATGAATATCGTGTAGGATAATTGTGAATAACAGAAGACAGCATAAAAAAGTTCTGGAAAACTCAAGGAAGGACATGAGTTAAATGAACATATTGTACATGAAGACACAGGTCTGGATTGTACGTGTCCAAATGTCTTGTATGGGACAATAAAGTTTATCCTGATTCTGAAATGGTTTTGGTAACCTCTTGTACAGTTGAATTATCTAGGAACTGTTGTATTTTATGTTGAGGAACATCACGACAAGAAGTGGAATTTACACTGCGGACAAACAAATTGTGAAATGCTTTAACAAAACTACAGTATTTACCTTTAAAAATTAACCATAAAAAATGGATAAATAAAATAAGATATGGCACAAAAGGCAATGCAGACAAATTCTATACAATGTGGCAGCCTGTCTTACATTCGCAGAAAAATTAATAGACCATCAAAAGTCATTAAAAACAGTGGTTATGCAATCAAGTACTAACTCCTGTGCGTATCATGTGACTAAAACAGACAGAAAAGAAAACATGGAATGTCTAAAAGCACAGTTTTTGTCAGTAAAATGCCATAGACATTGATGTAAGAAGGTTATTATCAAGAAAACATGGAAAATGGCTAGATATCAGCGCTTAAATTAAACTCTTACGAGCTAGTTTGTTGTTATCGTTATATTTGTCCAAACAAATGTACCTTTGATTGTACCAGGTATTAAAATGAACAAGAAAATGAAGAAAAAAGGGGTGGTCTAATAATTTTTTTCCACGACTGTATATTATATTGAAAAGATGGACACATACATCTTCTCATTGTAACTAAGGATATTTTTTTATTTTTATTTTTTTTTTATTAATTTTTCTTAATTCATTTATTTTATTTAATTTTATATATTATTTGGATGTATGAGGTTATATAGTTTGATTGGTGTAAGACGTGCATCAGGTTACTATGTTGTAATATGTACATTTAATTGTACAGTTATGATTGTAACAATATAAAATTCAATAGAAAAAAACTTTGGAGAGAAAAAAAAAAAACTGGATAAAATATTGACTGAGCTATGGAAAAAAAACAGGCTGCTTTTAGAATGTCATCTTGTGTTATATCTGTTTTTCTCAAAATTTATGGACTATGACTCACCATGTCACCATTAAACATAATACTATCAGTCATCCCCCTCATGAAATCCTGTCATGATAATTGTTTCCTCTGCGGAAGAAAAAAAAAAAGCTTTCTCTCTATGCATAAACTGCTCATTTTATATAATAAAAACACAGATACCATATTCAGATCATTATATACAAATTAAACCATAATTATCATATTATGTCATTTCTTCCATTAAATTCCCCTTACATATACCCTGATCCTGTAAAAATGGGTTTAGTTGTGAAAGCTGCATATTTACAGCAGTGTTTTATGGCTGTTTTAGAGCACATATACCGAAGAGAGCATTTTCAGAAGCTGTAAATCTATAATGAAGGAGAAGCTGTTTAGACCTCTGCCTCTTCCTCTGCCCTCATGTTAACCCAAAAGTTTGAAACCTTTAAGGAGATGTTCACCACATAGCCTGGAGCCAAGAGCTTCTGGTCAAAGGAGCCTGTGCAGTAATGCCTTTTTCCTTCAGTACACACAGTTATTAACACAGAAAGGCCACAGCAGAAAATCATTCAACCAAATGCATTTGTCTGATTTGCGGTTTGAAAGATAGCCCGGTATAATAGCCAGACAAATACACTGACAAAGGAGAGTTTCCATCTATCTAAGCTGTAAAGATTGGAGAAGAAGTTAGAAAAGCATCATGACCAGCCGGGGGTGATACTGGGAACTTTGCTCCTGGACTCACAGAGGAACATATCGTCTAAAAGCAGTATTTCACATATTGTTAAACTGTGTGGACATGAGTCAACAGGGGATTTTCATTGATCCAAATTGCTCAAATGCTGCATTTGGTTGGAAAAGCAATAGTCTAATCCAGTGTTTTTCAATCTTGTGGTCGCCTGGAATTCAAATGGGGACGCCTGAAATTTTTAGTAATTGATTAAAAAAAATTTACTAATAAGATACTTTTTAATGATTCAATATATGATTATATTAAAACACCGCACACTTTTCCTACTTAACCCTTTCATGCATGAATTATGAGAACCTTAGTCAAGATTTTTTTCCTGAGTGTTTTCATTCCTCTTTAGGCATGTAAAACAATGCAATCGCTCTTTTTTTTTTTTTTTTTTTTTTTATGACCTATTTTTCATGGTTTTACAAGAATGTCCAATATATCATTTGAAGTAAAAACATGTATTTAACATCAGAAAATGATGTACTATGGGAAAACTATGCAATAAAACACTTTTAATGCTCCTAATCTGATGTTTTTTTCACATTTTTACATATTCTAACTAGTTGTTACTCACTTATGAAGATATTAAGCAAAAAAATAAAAAATAAAATCAAACCACTCTAAGAACAATTAACAACTGATTTGCACTAAAAAGTTGAAGCAGAACAAGATTAGCAAAACAGTAAAGTTACAGTAATGGTATAATTTGCAATTGAAATACAGCCAGTGATGCATGGCATCCAATTTAGTGCACGTGATTAATTGTAAATTTCTTCCATATAATATAAATATCTGGAATTTTAACACTGCTATTATCCTTAGGTCAGGGGTGTCAAACTCATTTTGGTTCAGGGGCCATTATATTTAACATGATTGATCTCAAGCGGGCCAGACCAGTAAAATAATGACTTAATAACCTATAAATAATGACAAATCCAAGTTTTTGCTTTTGTTTTAGTACAAAAAAACCCAAATTAAATTATGAAAATATTTACATTTTACAAAAAAGATGTGAAAAACCTGAAAAAACCCAGAAATTTCATTTGAAAAATTAGTGCAATTTTAACAATATTATGCCTCGACTTATTATTCATACATGTACATTACACACAATGTTACATAAACATTTGGTAACAGGCAGAATATTGCTAAATTTTGGAGTTTGGAACTAAAATTTAAACAATTTCTATAATATTCCATCTGTTATTATTAACACACTACAGATCACAGTGGATCCATAAATGCACCAAACACTTAGTAACAGGCAGAATATTGTTAAAATTGCACATTTTGAGTTCTTCATGTTTGTTTTTATTTATATTATGTGCATTTTATTGTGAAAGAATAGTTTTGTAGATGTAAATATTTCACAGTGTAATGTTATTTTTTTCACTTAAATTTTTCTACACAATTTTTCACAAAGAAAATTTGTAGTTGTCATTATTTATGGGTTATTGTGTTGTTATTTTTACTTCAGCTCATATTAGTCTGTATGTGGAACCTGAACTAAAATCTGGGGAATTTTTGCACTTTGCAAATTCATCCCAGGGGCCGGGTTGGAACCTTTGGTGGGCCGCATTTGGCCCCAGGACCGCATGTTTGACACCCCTGCCTTAGATATTACTTATGATTATATTTAGCTATTTTTTTCTACTTTCAGGGGTGTCCTGATATAAAAAAGATTTACCAGATATTCCTGGGATTTCAGAATTTCTGACTTCCTGTCAGCCATCTTGGTTATGAGTAAAAAAAACAAATGCACTTCCCATGACTGTCCAATAGGTGACAATGTATGGGATCATGTATAAGCGTCCACTGTGTTGGCAACTTAAACATCAAAACCCTTAATATACAGGTTGAACAGCTTTGGAATAGTTGTTCACTGTACTGACCACTATGCATGACAGGGTTAAATCAAGTTCAAATATAATATCTGAGAGGGCATACTCTATTGACCTGATCATGTGACTGTGTGCGTTACTACGTTCGGACACAGTCGCAGTCAGAACCGGAACAGAGAATGAAAAGATTTTCTTCGCCCATCTGGCCCCGCTAAGACATCTCCAAGAGAAACTGAGGAGACTCCAAAAAGGCAGAGCAAATACGACAAAAGTTTCCTTCAGTATGAATTTACCAGCATCATTGAAAGCAACGAGGAAAACCCAAAATGTCTGCTATGTGCTTGTGTTCTGTCTGCTTCCGTCCATAATAATACAGTATATAGCCTAAATGTCGTCTAAAATTAATGTTTATTTGCAGCATAGTATAGCAAACAATTACATGATCAAAAACAATTATTTTAGCAAAATGTAAGAAATTGTGATGTTAAAATGGAGTCACAAGCCAAAAAAATTGGGAACCACTGGCCTAATCAGTGAATGATGCCTAGACTTATGCTTTTAACCCTTTGGTGTGAATTATGAGAACCTTAGTCAAGTGTTTTTATTCCTCTTCAGGCATAAAAAAAAAAAAAAACAAAACAATGAGATTGATTTTTGTTTTTTTTAACCTGTTTAACCCTGACCATATTTTCAGGGGAAAAACGCCTAAAAGACATACCCAAAGTAAATGAAGAATTCTTATAATACTTATAATAATAGGTTCATATGGATGTTCTTGGTGTCTATGGACATTTAGAGACCTCATAGACTTCATTCCCATTGTCTAAAATATTGTATCTATTACTATGCCTGAGTAAACTGTAACAAACAAAAGAGTTAGAATTTTTTTATCCTCGCCTGTTTTTTTTGGCTGGATTGATGATGATATGCATAAATTAATTGTTCGCGTCGGAGATTTTTTAATAGCGTATATTTCACCCCCAAAGACTAAAAATCATGTTTGAATTAAAGTTTGCACTAAAATACACTTTTGATGTACTTTTATTAACATTAGAGTCTAAACTTTGAGCAAAAGTTGAAAAAAAACATCCATTGTCCTGATTTATTATATTTTTATAGTAGATTATATAACATAATTTTTTTGGCCCACGGCGGGCTGATACAAAAATGTCCACTTAGCTAATTTTTGAAGTAAAGAAACATGTATTTAAAACACAATAACAGAAGTGATAAATTGTGTGAAAACTATGAAATAAAAAGTTTAATGCAGCTAATCTGATGTTTTTTCCACATTTTAAACTCTAAGAGTAGAAGTGTTCATCCTTCAGTTTATCAGAAATATCCACCGTCAACATATTCACACTGGAGTAAAAATTAAAATGAGGTTCAAGAAAGCTGCAGGAAATGAAAAATACTAAAACAAAAATGATCTCAAATTTGTTTAACCTCAGAACTGGAGTAAAAGTGAATTAACCCTTGATGCATGAAGTGAAACCCTTAATCAAGTGTTTTTATTCCTCTTTAGGCATAAAAAAAAAAAAAAAAAAAAAAAAAAAACGAGACTGATTTTTTTTTTTAATGAACCTACTTTTTATGAACTTACAAAAATGTCCACTTAGCTAATTTTTGAAGCAAAGAAACGTGTATTTAAAACCAATAACAGAAAGTGATATACTGTGTGAAAACGATGAAATAAAACAGTTTTTAATGCAGCTAATCTGATGTTTTTTTCACATTTTATCATACTCTAATACTAGTTATGAGAGCAGAAGTGTCCATCCTTCAGTTTATCAGAAATATCCACCGTCAACATATTCACACTGGAGTAAAATTAAAATGAGGTTCAAGAAAAGCTGCAGGAAATGAAGAATACTAAAACAAAATGATCTCGAATTTGTATTTAACCTCAGAACTGGAGTAAAAGTGAATTAACCCTTTGGTGCATGAATTATGAGAACCTTAAACAAGATTTTTATTCCTCTTTAGGCATAAAAAAGAAAAACAATGACTGATTTTTTTTAATGAACCTACTTTTTATGAACTTACAAAAATGTCCACTTAGCTAATTTTTGAAGCAAAGAAATGTGTATTTAAAACACAATAACAGAAAGTGATAAATGTGTGAAAACTATGAAATAAAAACAGTTTTAATGCAGCTAATCTGATGTTTTTTCCACATTTTATCAAACTCTAAGAGTAGAAGTGTTCATCCTTCAGTTTATCAGAAATATCCACCGTCAACATATTCACACTGGAGTAAAAATTAAAATGAGGTTCAAGAAAAGCTGCAGGAAATGAAAATACTAAAACAAAAATGATCTCAAATTTGTAATTTAACCTCAGAACTGGAGTAAAAGTGAATTAACCCTTTGATGCATGAATTATGAGAACCTTAATCAAGTGTTTTTATTCCTCTTTAGGCATAAAAAAAAAAAAAAAAAAAAAAAACGAGACTGATTTTTTTTTTTAATGAACCTACTTTTTATGAACTTACAAAAATGTCCACTTAGCTAATTTTTGAAGCAAAGAAACGTGTATTTAAACACAATAACAGAAAGTGATATACTGTGTGAAAACGATGAAATAAAAACAGTTTTTAATGCAGCTAATCTGATGTTTTTTTCACATTTTATCATACTCTAATACTAGTTATGAGAGCAGAATGTCCATCCTTCAGTTTATCAGAAATATCCACCGTCAACATATTCACACTGGAGTAAAAACTAAAATGAGGTTCAAGAAAAGCTGCAGGAAATGAAGAATACTAAAACAAAAATGATCTCGAATTTGTATTTAACCTCAGAACTGGAGTAAAAGTGAATTAACCCTTTGGTGCATGAATTATGAGAACCTTAAACAAGATTTTTTATTCCTCTTTAGGCATAAAAAAGAAAAACAATGACATGATTTTTTTTAATGAACCTACTTTTATGAACTTACAAAAATGTCCACTTAGCTAATTTTTGAAGCAAAGAAATGTGTATTTATAACACAATAACAGAAAGTGATATACTGTGTGAAAGCTATGAAATAAAAACAGTTTTAATGCAGCTAATCTGATGTTTTTTTCCACATTTTATCAAACTCTAAGAGTAGAAGTGTTCATCCTTCAGTTTATCAGAAATATCCACCGTCAACATATTCATGCTGGAGTAAAAATTAAAATGAGGTTCAAGAAAAGCTGCAGGAAATGAAAAATACTAAAACAAAATGATCTCAATTTGTATTTGACCTCAGAACTGGGTAAAAGTGAATTAACCCTTTGATGCATGAATTATGAGAACCTTAATCAAGATTTTTTATTCCTCTTTGGGCATGAAAAAAACGAGATTGTTTTTTGTTGTTGTTTTTTTTAACCCCAAAGAACCTATTTTTTATGGAGTTACAAAAATGTACTCAGCTAATTTTTGAAGCAAAGAAACGTGTATTTAAAACACATTAACAAAGTGATAAATTGTGTGAAAACTATGAAATAAAAACAGTTTTTAGGGCAGTTAATCTGATGTTTTCTCTCATTTTATCATACTCTAATACTAGTTATTAGTCACTTCATAGAGATAATATGTAAAAAACAAAACAAAACATTTTTGTTTAAGAAAACTCTTAATTACAGTCTGATAATAACAACTAGCAACTGATTTTGACTCAAACGTGTTAGTGCAGATCAGGTTTATCAAGAACATCAAAGTTATAGTAATGGTATGAATGTCAGTGTATTATGGGATGGTGCAGAAGTGTCCACTGATATGGAACTAAAACAACAAAACCCATAATACAAGAGAACAGCTGTAGAATAACTGTCCACTGTAGTGACCAGTATGTATGAAAGGGTTAAACATTTAAAATACTCTTAAAATACAGTGTCTGGCATGCCTTAATATATTCATGTCTGAATATGGACATGGGATGTATTAAATGTGCTATTACTCTCACACAGACAAACAAAACCATGCATCTAAAGCCACACCCCATCCTGGACTCCGGGGGGAAAATTACTCCTAATGTAACAGAAAAAAAAACAAAACTGTCATCCATTATTGTCTTGAAAAGCCATTTAATACATTAGCAGGTTGCATGTCACCAAATGAACCCAATTACTGATTTAACCAGTGTTTTACAGCGTTGTAGCAGAAACATGGTTGGTTTTGTATTTCCACAGCTTTGTAACCTGCGTTATCAGTTTTACAGCTACCCAGCATGTTATTAGTTGTTTGTCTTTCCTGATATTATTCAACGAATGGACAAAGACTTCATCTGCACACGTGTTGGATGTCCACCAAAATGCACCAAGCTGAAATATCTTCAAATCAATTGGATGAATATTTCTTTTGTACAGGGTGGGGAAGCAAAATTTACAATGAACATTTAGTTGTTTTTTTCTCAGCAGGCACTACGTCAATTGTTTTGAAACCAAACATATATTGATGTCATAATCATACCTAACACTATTATCCATATCTTTTCAGAAACTTTTGCTCATATGAGTAATCAGGAAAGCAAACGTTAAAGAGTGTGTGATTTGCTGAATGCACTCGTCACACCGAAGGAGATTTCAAAAATAGTTGGAGTGTCCATAAAGACTGTTTAGAATGGAAAGAAGAGAATGACTATGAGCAAAACTATTAGGAGAAAGTCTGGAAGTGGAGGAAGCAACAAAAAACGTACCAAGGCTTTTATTAAAGCTCTCAAATCCAAAATCCTAAAGGATCCAACCAAATCCATGAGAAAAATGGAAATTGAACTTGAGGTAGACAACACAACTGTTAGAAATGCAGTAAAATATGATTTGAAGTTAAAATCTTACCCAAGAACACCAAAACACTTGTTGACAACAGCAACAAATCCAACTTCAGCAATTTTTGGGAATCATGTGTGGTGGAAAAATTTACGTTTTATATTTTACTCTTTATATTTTATACTGTTAGTACATCTTCTTTTAATGCTGAGTCATTATTCATTGTGTAATGTGTACCACTCTGTAACACCCCCAACTCAGGAACGGAGTTCTTGCCTTGAGTTAAAACCCAAACACCTAAATGTCTGAATGTGTAGATAGAGGATGGCGCCTGCACTCCAGATAGGATCCAAGCAAGGTTAGAGTGAAGAGGTCATCATGACCTCTTCACGGAGCAGAGAGGAGTAGTATGGGGTGGTACGATGTACGTAAGGAATGACATCATAGTTTGAGGGGGTTGGATTTGGTTCTATATAATCTTTAGTTTTCTCTTGTTTAATCAGACTTCACTTACAGAGTTTCTCTGTGATTGACTTCTCAGTAAATGCATTTATTTATTTTAACTCTAACTTCTCTCCTCCTCTTTGTGTGTGGGTTATCAGTTGAACATTTCCATAACAAATGTTTATGGCCGCCTTCTAGCCCAGATCTAAACCCTCTGGATTCTGCTATTTGGGGTGTTTTAGAACATGCTACCAATAGAACATCACACAGTAATGTGGACTTTCTTAAAGATACTATTAAAGAAGAATGGGAGAAGTTGTCACCCGAATATTTGAGGAACACTTGTGCAAGTTTCAGGAAGCGTGTGAAGGCAGTTATTGAGAAAGAAGGAGGACACATAGAATAAAAACATTTTCTATTATGTCAATTTTCTTGTGGCAAATAAATTCTCATGACTTTCAATAAACTAATTGGTCATACACTGTCTTTCAATCCCTGCCTCAAAATATTGTAAATTTTGCTTCCCCACCCTGTACATTATAATCATGGTATTTTTTTTGGACCCCACAGACGCTAGAATTCACTAAATCGTCATTTTCTGGCTGGGTCAATATATAACTGAGGGACTGTTTGAGTTCCCTTTCTACACTGTAAGCCCGGATAAGTAGAGTTTATTCAAAAATTTGAGGCAAGTGATTGCACTTAAATGATTTGAGTAATGATCGACTAATCAATTGGTTTAAGTAGATTCAACTTTAACCCTTTCATGCATAGTGGTCACTACAGTGGACAGCTATTCTACAGCTGGTCTTCTGTATATTAATGGATTTGTTGTTCTTTTTGTTTTTTTGTTTTGTTTTTACACATATCTTTTTTAAAGTTTTAAGACACTACATAGCTTTTCTGACATGAATTGATAACATTATGTAGATCTCTCCTGAGCATAAACCCCCAGAATCACAAGCCCTCCCCATAGTTTTCACACAATTTATCAGTAAATACATGTTTCTGTGCATCAAAAATTAAACATGTGGTGTCCAGCTGAGTGGACATTTTTGCAACTTCATGAAAATAGGTTCATAACAATTTTTTTTCATTATTATTATTTATTTATTTTTTTAATTTTTTAAATTATTTCTATTATTTTTTTTTTTTTTGTCAGAAGAAAATTTTCAATCACATTGTTTTTTTTTTCATGTTTAAAGAGGAATAAAACACTCAGGAAAAAAATTTGATTAAGGTTCTCATAATTTGTGCACGAAAGGGTTAATGCTAGAAGTGTTGAACTTCAACTATTAAGTAGAAAACACTAAAAGACAAGTTATTTGTACTTTAAACTGTTGTAAAATCAACCCCGCTATCCAACCATTCAACTCAGCATTTTAGGTTACACTGACTAATTTTTTGAATTGCAGCCAGAATAATTTATCATTGATTGAACAACTTTTTTTAAAATAATCAAACTCAAAATTCAATTCCAGACCAAAGCAGTTATGAAATAATTCAACTTAATATATTGTATCATGAATGGAAGTTAGTTCAATGTCATTTACCAGTACAGGAAGTGCTTTTAATTTGACAAGATATTAAGATTTCCATTGTACAATAACATTCTTAGATGAAGTAAAGCTATTGTTCTTCCTATGGCTCTGACTCATGGTGCAGCTTTACAAAAATACAAAAACAAACACAAAAAGGCCAATAAACACTGCCATACACACATTAAATCCAAATTAACACTAACACCACAACCCCTGCACAGAAAAATAACACATTTTCAACAACATGTCCAATACCCACAATGCAATGCGAAGATAAAAAGGTGTGGTCATGACTAAAACTTAGTGATTTAATTCCATTCAACTGAAACTTTTTCGTACTTTCAACTATGTCTACAAATTAGTAGAATATACTTAACATGTTATAGTAACATCATAAAACTTAAATCATTTAAGTGCATTGTAATTAAAGCATTTTAGTAAATACGAAGTCCGGGCTTACAGTGCAGGGTAACATAGTGGACAGGTAAAGCTGACATTTTTTTTTTTTTGTTTTCAGGCCTAAAATCAACAAAACCATAACACCACATAGCATTTTTACAGACAGATTCTTCTAAATATCATATATCAGGGATGTCAAACTCATTGTAGTTCAGGGGCCACATTTAGCCCAACTTAACCTCAAGTGGGCCAGACCAAAAAAAAAAAAGAAAAGCATAATAACATATAAATAATGATCCTATTTTTTCTCTTTGTTTAGTGCAAAAGAACAAAACAAAAAAAAAATTAAAAACATTAAATTATGAAAATATTTACATTTACAAACTATCCAAACAAAAAAGATGTGAATAACCTGGAAAACTGACATTTATTTTTAAAAATTAAGTGCAATTTTAACAATATTATGCCTCAGCTTATCATTTCTTATCATCCACAAAGACATGAAAAATTTAATAACAGGCAGAATTTTGTTAAAATTGCACGTAATTTTCTTGAGACATTTCGGGTTATCTCATTTTATTGTTAAAGGATAATTTGTCATGTAAATATTTTCATAATTTAATGTTATTTTTTGCACTATATAAAATTTTGAAGTTGTCATTATTCATAGGCATAACATGATATTTTTCCACATTAAATCAAGAAGAAAATTTGGAGTCATTATTTAAGTTATTAGGTTATTATTTTACTTGAGATCACAATAGCCTGTAAGTGGAACCAGAACTAAAACTAGTTCAACACTCTTGGTTGAGTATATCTTCAGTGTAATTTTAACACTATCCAAATTCATCCCATGGGCCGGGTTGGACCCTTTCACGGGCCGGATTTGGCCTGCGGGCCGCATGTTTGACACCCCTGATATATACAATAGAGTAAAATTGACAGTTATTTATAAAAAAATTGTCGTAACACTGTTGACATAAAAGTGCAATAAATCAACACTTGACTCACACACTACTTTAAATTAAGTAACTAAGACAGAGGAAAAAGAACATACCTTGGACTCTTTCCAGTGTTTTCAGGAGGAAATGACATCATGTGGAACAGGTCATGTGATATGGAATTAACACATTTCCTTCAGAGGTGTTTTTGTAATGGGTAATTTAGCTAAAAGTGATTTCTCAGACACAGATACAATTTTTTTTTTTCATTAAATTTATTTTTTATACAATTTGATCTATTGCCAAAAAAAGAAACATCTGTCATGATTATCTCCACTTAATGAAAAGAACACAAAACAGTTATTGAATAAAAGCTCATTTTAGTATTGTTTAGCTCATTAGAAGGTGGTTGTTAAATTTGGATGGTAATTTAGCTGACATTTTAGTATATCTAGTAATTTTTTTTTTGTTTCATAATTAAATAATTATGGAATTTGCAAAGACATGATCACAATGAACATAAAAAACTGTTTTTTTTTTGTTTTTTTTTTTTTTTACTTTTAACCCTTTCATGCATAGGTCACTCCAGTGGACAGTTCTTCTACAGCTGTTCTCTTGTATATTCATGGGTTTGGATATTTTAGTTCCATATCAGCCAACATAGTGAACACTTACGCATCATTCCAAACACTGACATTCAGACCATTACTGTAACTTTGCTGTTCTTGACAAACCTGATCTGCACTAACATGTTTAAGTGTAAATCAAATGTTATTTTGTTAGACAAAAAGTTTTTTTTTTTTGCATATTATCTCCATGAAGTAAATAATCTATCATTAGAATATGTTAAAATGTGAGAAGACATCAGATTAGCAGCATTAAAAATGTTTTTATTTCATTGTTTTCTTATCACTTTCTGATATTGGGTTTTAAACACATGTTTCTTTACTTCAAAATTAAATGCATGGATATTTTTGTAACTCCATAGAAAAAAACTCGATCGCATTGTTTTTTTCATGCCTAAGGAGGAATAAAAACACTGAAGAAAAAAATCTTGACTAAGATTCTCACAATTCATGCATGAAAAGGTCAATAAATATGTATGCAAGATATTCCTCATGGACTGCAGAAGTCCCTCAGTTATATATTTTTACTCCCCATCAGTATGACTTAAATCATCATCTCTGCATTGTGAGTGAGTTTTCACCACTTTCCTTTAAGCCTCTGTATTGTACTTCACAAAACACAATGGTAAGGAAGACAATAAGAAGTTGGTGCAAAATATTCCTATAGTAAATTCAATGCCAGACTTGTATGGCGTAAGTTAGTGTTTTTCAACCTTGAGATCGGGACCCCACGTAGGGTCGCCTTTAATTCAAATGGGGTTGCATGAAATTTCTAGTAATTGATACAAAAACCCAACAATTTACAAATAAAAAATATATGGTGGGTTGCGAGAGACAATCCCAATCCATAACAGACATGACAAACTCTGAAGCTGAAACTGATGCATTGTGGTACTGTTTATCTGTCAAATGTTCATTGTGGTCGGTTTCAGACGCTGCAGCTCTTTCATAATTCAGTTTGAGTTCTTGTTTGTTCAGTATTAATTGTCAGCCTTGTAAATACAAACTGGACTGACTGTACATATCCTGACCAAGGAAAATAAAATTCTCACTTTGTGTAGTAATCTACACCTGGCTTTTCTGCCTCCGTCCATAATAATATACATTATATCAGGGGTGTCAAACTCATTTTAGTTCAGGGGCCACATTCAGCCTATTATGAAATAAAGTGGGCCGGACCAGTAAAATAATGTAAATAATAGGATAAGAACTTATAAATATTCTAAACTCCAAAGTTTTCTCTATGTTTTTGAGTGAAAAAAGTAAAATTCCATAATGAAAATGTTAACATCTACGAACCATTATTGAGCATTACATGTACAAATACGAATAACCTGAAAATCCTTGAGAAAAATAAGTGCAATTTTAACAATAATACACCTCAGTTTATTATTTATACATGTGCATTACAACTTACAGATCTCAGTGGGTTTACAAATACACAAAACATTTAATAATAGGCAGAATGTTGTTAAAATACTACGTACTTCTCTTAAGACATTTCAGGTTATTCATATTGTTTTGTTAAAGGCTAGTCTGTAAATGTAAACATTTTTGTGTAATTTTACTTTTTTGACACTAAAACAAAAAAAAAATTCCCTTGTTTTCCATTATTTAGGTTTTTATGATAGTATTTTACTGGTTTACCACTTTAGATTGAACATCCTTGATTGATAATATCTTCAGTTTAATTTTTGCATTCATAAATTTATCCCAGGGGCCGGATTGGACCCTTTGGCGGGCCAGTTTTGGCCCCTGGGCTGCATGTTTGACACCTGCGATATAGACTAAATGTCATCTAAAATTAATGTTTATTTGCAACATAGTATAATTCAAAAGTTCAAAAACAAATTAATTTTAGCAAAAAAAAAAAAAAAAAAAGTCTCAGTTTTGAATGTCTGGGGTCACCAGAAATTTGTGATGTTAAAACGGGTTCACGAGCCAAAAAGGTTGGAAACCACAAACATAAATAAATTGATTTGCAATTCAAAAAAGTCAAGTATTTCATAACATTAGTGCTGTAATAGTTGTACTTGTAGCTAAGGTATAGCTGGTGATGCACAATGTTCTTCATCTGTTTACGCTTCATGTCCGTCTTTCTTCCACCACTCGTCCAGGTCGTGTATACAGCAGCCGAAGCAGATAAGCTCAGTCCTCCCTCATCCTTCTTCATCCAGATCCTTCAGCTCCTCCAGACTAGCTGAGAGATAAGAACCCTTCAGCAGGTCCTCAGTCTACTCTAGGGTCTCCCCCAGTTGGACCTGCCCCAAAAGGCATCCAAACCAGATGTCCAAACCATCTCAAGTGGCTCCTCATGATGCAGAGGAGCAGTTCCTCTGGTCCGAGTACCTCCCAGATGACGCAACTCCTCATCCTATCTCTGAGGGAGATCCTACACCTGATGGAGGAAACCCACTACCACTGCTTGTAGCTGCTATCTACAGGGTTCCCACGGGGTCTTAAAATCTTAAAAGTCTGCATTTAATACCTTAAAAAAAAGTCTTTCAAAGGTATTAAATTTGGTATGGTAGGTCTTAAGTTCTTTTGCCATAAATGTGTTTGTTAAACGTCCAAACTGCAAAGAAAGCAATGTTAGTCTACTCAGTTCCATCTGTTCTAACCAGACAATTTATATTGAAATTAGGAACCAGTTATCACTAACTTTACAGTCCCTGGTGAGAATGACTCAGAAGTGGGAATCGAGGCATTGGAGTAAATAAACACATTTTCCTAAATTGTAGGAGTCATGAATTTCTGCCAGTATGGCTGTAAAATGGGCTTTAAATTCTATTCTAACGGCCTGATCACAATCAAGGTGCACAAGTATATTGCATCAGTTATTCATCAGTATTGCAAAAAGATACCCCCAAAACCACTCCCAAAATGAGTCTTTGGCCATCTTATTACTAGATCTCGCAATCCTCCAAATTTGAAGAAATTCGGATAAAAACTGATAAAATGGCGACTCAATGAGCATGAAAACATGTGCATAATTTTATTATTATAAGAGAGCAAATTATTGTGCATAATGTTTTGTAACACAATAAATAATTCCTACTCAACTCCTGTGTCTTTTTATTACAAAATACACACATCACATTGCTTTTCATTTATTGATCATTTTTGTTGAACAGCTGTTTGATTATCAATTCTTATTTTCAGTATTAAGACAATCAACCTTTTTTTTTTGAAAACCCTCCTTTCTTTCATTTTTTTAAAACCTTCTGTGTGAACTTTTTCTGCACTGTCCTATAATGAGTGTTGCAACACTGGAATTTCCCCATTGTGGGACAAATAAAGGATTTCTTATCTTATCTTATCTTATCTTATCTATCTTATCTATCTTATCTTTTACAGCCCTTTAATTGGAATAATAGAATGGGAACCTGTTATTTCAGTATTATTATGACTAAATATGCACAACTAGACAGATTTTGGTATGCTCCCTGGCTGCAGAAAATTTGGGAACAATGTGGCACAACGGATGTTTACGTCGAACCGCATGTTTTCAATGGTGCGTTGTTCACCAAAATTCATGTAGTGTCCGTACACCAATACTTCCATCAATAATATCGCGTATATGCCTTATAGATATATTGTTATAACTTGTTTACAAATGTTTATTTCCTCCTGTACCAGGAAGACTTAGTTACAGATCTAACACAGATGCCACCATGTGATAAGCCAGATTTCCATTCCAATCTTGTAGAGTCCATACCCAAGTAGTGTCCGTACACCATATCCAAATATATTGGTCTAATTTTATTGTTTCTGTCAATATATGGAATTTTTCAGCACGCATCCTTTGGACACAACATCTATGCAATAAACAATGCATGATTATCCTGAGCGCTGAAACATTTGTATAGGCATTAAATATGGAGGCTGTTAGGCTGGAGTGTCTGTACACTGAATAATTTCTGATTTGACAGGGGTACAAGCCTGCGAAATTTTTAGTAGACACCATAATACAAAAATATTTTGGACTTTAAAATAGAAATATCAGACAAATAAAATGGCCTGTCTGATTTTTTGATAGAGCATTATTATTTTTTCTATATGTGCACCCTTCCTGTTACCCTGATTGTGATCAGGCCGTAAGTAGTCTAAAAAGGTCTTAAACAGTCTTACATTGAACTTGTAGAAACCTGTAGGAACCCTGCGCCACTACCAATTGTGGGCCCCATGAAAGGTAAACATTATGGTCCCTTAATAAATTTCAAGGAATTTATTAGGATTTCTTTTTTAGGATTGAAGTTTTTTTTTTAGTGCATGTAAATGGGCTCGAGTCTGGATGTAAACTGTGACCATTTCTAGATTGCATCTTTGGTAACACATCCAAAACACATGCATCAAGAATACTAGTAGTTACAGGCCTGAAATAGTTTGACCGTTGAACCGTTTAGAGCAGGGGTCTCAAACTCATGTTCTTTCAGGGGCCACATTCAGCCCAATTTGATCTCCAGTGGGCCGGGTCTGAAAAATATAATAACCTATAAATAATGACAACTCTAAATTTTTGTCTTTGTTTTAATGCAAAAAAACCCATTAAGTTATGAAAATACTTACTTTTATAAACTATTCAAACAAAAAAGATGTGAATAACCTGAAAAAACTGAAATTTCTTAAGAAAAATAAGTGCAATTTAACAGTATTCTGCCTGAACTTATCATTTCTACATGTACATTATGGATCAGATCTACAAAGACACTAAACACTTACATTAACCCTTTCGTGCAAGAATTATGAAAACCTTAATCAAGATTGTTTTTATTCCTCTTAGGCATGAAAAAAAACAAAACAAAACACAATGTGTCTGAATTTTTTTTCAAATCAACCTGTTTTTCTTGGAATTACAAAAATGTCCACGCAGCTACACCATGAATTTTATTCTTGAAGCAAAGAAACATGTATTTTAAACCCAATATCATAAAGTGATATGAAAACAGTGAAATGAAACCATGTTTAATGCAGCTAATCTGATGTTTTCTCACATTTTAACATATTCTAATACTAGTTATTACTCACTTCATGGAGATAATATGCAACAATAAATATTAACAATTGATTTCCACTCAAGAACCAACCAAGAACAGCAAAGTTACAATAATGGTATGAATTGCAGTTTATGAGATGATGCATAAGTGTCCACTGTGTTGGTTGATATGGAACTAAAACAACAAAACCCATGAATTTACAAGAGTAAAGCTGTAGAGTAACTGTCCACTGTAGTGACCGCAATGTATGAAAGAATTAAACAGGCAGAAAATATTTCAAATTGGACTTAATTTTCTTTAGACATTTCAGGTTGTTGATATTTGTTCAGGTTATTCACATTTTTTGTTACAGGATAGGTTGTAAATGTAAATATTTTCATAATTTAATGTTGTTTTTTGCACTAAAACAAAGACACAAATTTAAATTGTCATTATTTATTGGCATAATGTAATATTTTTTTCATATCAAACCAAGAAGAAAATATGGAGTCATTATTTTTTGTAGGTTATTATGCTGTTATTTTACTTGATATCATATTGGTCTGTATGTGGAACCTGAACTAAAATGAGTTCCACAGCCTTGACTGTGGGACTTTTACACTTTTTTACGCAAATTCATCCCACGGGCCGGACTATAACCTTTGGAGGGCCGCATTTGGCCCCCGGACCGTATGTTTGACATCTGTGGTTTAGAGCAAGTCAAGTGAGATTCTAATGACTTTCCGCACAATTTCCAAACAAAAACCTTTTCTCTTGTGTAGCTTGTTTCTAATCTTTGTTATTTGAAGTCCAATTTAAAGCACAAGATGAGGGTGCTTTAAAGACATCTGTTTGTGCTGGAGTCGACAAAGCTCTCATCATGTAGCCTGATAAAAATCACAGTGAGGGGAATCTAATCACTCAGGAAAAGTTGTCAAAGTGAAAGTGAGACGGAGTTACAAGGTTGAAATATAGTGAAGGGTTATGGCTGACAACTGCTGACCAGACACTGTCAAAGGTACCATCTGATACGTTAAGCATGTTAAGGATATATCTGACGCTGTGGTCGTAAACCTCATTTAGTGTATAGCCTAAACACTGTGTGGGAGTTAAACTGCTGTGGCTGTGTCCTTTTAGTTCACATTATAAATCATTGAGACAGTACATATTTTCCCATGTACAGTAGGCTGGCACAACTGGCTCCCTGAGTATTTGTAAATATTTGACATACTGAAGTGCCACAGAAGCAGATAAATGTCGATGAAATATTTACAGTACAATGCTTTTATATCAGGAGTGGGAGGTGGTGTTACTATGTTACTGCAGGGTGATACCACACTTTTATGATATGATCGCAATTACTTTTTTGGCATATTTATTCGATATCCCATACTGATACTTTCAGTGATTTTTTTTTTTTAATTAAAATGTTACACTTAAAAGACATCTCACATGACAAATACTGTCCATTTAACAGCTTTAACCCTTTAAACCACAGGTGTCAAACATGCGGCCCGGGGGCCAAAGGTTCCAATCTGGCCCGCAGGATGAATTTGCAAAGTGCAGAAGATATTAACTCTTTCCCCTCCAGAGCATTTTCCAGTGAGTTGGTAGCCAGCGCCAGCCGTTTTGGTCATTTTCAGTAATCTTTGGAGGCTCACTGAAAATGTTGTGTTAGGAGTATGTAAACACTGAATACATCAAAAGAAAGAACAGAACTTCAACTTTTAAACAAAAAACGATTTTATTCTATCTTTATTCGTTCGTGAGATATAAACATTTGAATATTGGTCATTTTCAGGAAAAAACTGAATTTTGAACAAAAAGCTGAGAAAACTGGATTTTTTTTTTTAAAGATATTGATTTTCAAGATAAAACTGATTTCCTATTTACATTTTTGACTCTTTCTCATTTACCAACAGTAACACTGTCTTCAAAATCACAAAATAAAATAATAACAGCAATAATAGTAACAAACAGCTCTAAGATATCCCATCATTCCACAAAATATTAGAGGAATCTACACCAAACTTTAGACCAAACATCTTCTAAAGCACCAGGTTCCTTCTAAACTTTACACATTTACATACACCAATTATGAGTTTTTCACATATAGTTTAGCTTTTTGATATAACACTTCAATATTCCTCATTTTCAAGAAAAAAAGAAATAAAAATTCACTAAACACTGTAGATTTCTGGCCTTTCCTTGGCTGCACCATGTCCTCCTGTTGGACCACCTGCTGTGTTTGATCTGGAAATAATTATATGGACATGTAGTTATTTATCTATGTATGAATATATGTATTTATTTATTTCATACAAAAGCCAAATCCAACAGTGTCTTCCATGTGTCCTGCTGACATTCTACAGCTGAATCTGTTCCGTGTCCACAGTCTGAATCTGAACTCACTCTAACAGATGAACACTAGCTGTCCTTTGTCTTGTCCCATGTCTGTATGTCTGTCTTCTCCTTGAATGTCCTCTTTAAATGTCTCTTTTCTCTTCCTCCTGTCTGTCATTGTCTCCTCCGTGCCCTTCCTCTTCCTCATCCGTGTCAGACCCCGAGCCGATCCGTGTTTCCAGTGTTCCGTGTCCGTCTCTCTCACCTTCTGTTTCTCCGTTCCTGTCTCTAAATGGTTCTTCTGTAGCTCCATCATATATTGAACTGTCAGACTCTGTCTCCATAATCATCTTTAAGGCTTTTGAAACTGCGTGCGGTTCCTGCACAGTCTGCATTTCCTCATTCAGTGACTGCTGCTGGATGCGTTGCCATGGGATACGGTGATTCCGGTGCAAAAACGTTAAACCCGGTCCTTCATTTTTCCGAAAAAGCTGCTTAATTGTTTGTTTTGGACTAAGGAAAGTAATTCACATGATCCGCAATAGCTTCAACTACAGCATGGTGAAAACACGGATTGACGGAATATCTCGTCAATGGCGGGGAAAGAGTTAACAGTCAGGGGTTCAAACTCGAAAATAATAGCAAAATAACCTAGAAATAATGATTCCAAAAGTTCTTCTTGGTTTAATGTGAAAATAATATGACATTATGCCGATAAATAATGGCAACACCCATTTTTCTCTCTGATTTACTGCGAAGAACATTAAACTCTGATAACCTTTAATAATAAAACAGCAATAACCTAACAAATATGAACAACCTGGAATGTCTAAAGAAAAATAAGTGCAATTTTAACAATAGTCTGCCTGTTTTGCCTTGGTAGATCTGATCTGTAATGCACATGTAGAAATCATAAGTTGAGGCATAATATTGATCACATTTTTTTTTTTTTTATTATTTCTTCTTATTTTTCTTCAGAAATTCAGTTTTTTTCCAGTGATTCACATCTTTCTTGTTTGGATAGTTTGTAAAATGTAAATGTTTTCATAATTTATTTTTTTGCATATAAAAAATTTGGAGTTGTCATTATTATAGGCTATTATGTTATTATTTTACTGGTCCGGCCCACTGGAGATCAAATTGGGCTGAATGTGGCCCCTGAAAGAAAACGAGTTTGACACCCCTGCTTTAAACCCTAAGTCTAAAATGGTTTACCTGGACTTTTTTTTTTTTTTTAACTATAAAAAGGTTCAAAAATATGCTCTGAGTGAGTCTGTTTGCCCATTTTTCCAGACACTTTCTTTTCCAGATCTTTCAAATTTCGCAAATATTTACAATGTACTGCATGTTATAATACCGTATTACTGTAATGACCAAATAAAACCATGAAGCGCAGCGTTTCAGGTTTCAGAAACCACTGGAATTTTTCCAATTGCACAAACAGTGAAAGAGTTACATCCATCCAAACTGCATATGCGCAGGTGTGTCACCGATGACATGTCAGGTTTTAAAGAGTTAATGTGCATAACCTTTGGAGGCCATTTGTTTTAAGCAATGAAATAAATTTAGAAAAACACAAAATAAATAAATAAATATAAATTAAAATATAAAAATACATATAATTTAAGAATAAATTAGAAATGTCAAAATAAAACGATAATAATTAACACATGAATTAAATAAAAATATAGAAATAATACACATGAATAATGAAATAACATCATTTGAATATATTGATTGAATATGTGTTGCCCACTGGGTGTACTTTTCACCTGCATATGGATAAAACTACAGCAAAATGTAGACTGTGTAGTAAAAATGTACAACACTGCAGCAATGACAATAAAGTTCTATTCTATTCTATTCTATTCTATTCTATTCTATTCAACACCAGCAACCTAGTTCATCCCTGACATGGATGGACTAGTTCAATTTTACCCCAGGGGGTTGGTACAAAACTGTGACGTAAGTTACCCTATAACAATCTTTCTCAAATGGGGTGCTCGGAAGAAGCCGGGTACTTGAAATTTTTGAAAAATACATTAAATAAATCATCATGTACGGAATACTAAATAAATAATGAGAATGAATGCTGAATAAAAACACAATAAATACATTCTATATAAACTTGACACTCCTGATCTTATTTCATTTCAACATGGAGGCCCCCCTAAGCTTTGGTAACATTTTAAGAACATTTCTATTTATATTATTCACAATGAGTTTATTTGAGTAATTAAGTAATTATTTTTTGTTTGAAAGGTTCATTTATTCATTAATAACCAAAGTTGTTTTTTTTTTCTTATCAGTGATAGACAGCACTTTTCATGTTTATATTTGTACACAAACTCTACTTAAAAATATAAATTTTTAATATATTAAACTTAATATGTATTTTTATTATTTATTTATTTATTTATTTTTACAAAGTTTTGAAAATATAAACGACACATTTGACACAGGAACAAATTTTGCCTCTTTTTTTTTTCAATCAAAAATGCTGAAATGAGAGTTGGGGGTACTTGGTTAAAAAAGTATATATTTCAGGGGGTACTCCACTGTAAAAAGTTTGAGAACGTCTGCCCTATTAGATTCAGATGTGACACAGGCGCTTATGTTTTGCATTTCTTAATTATTTTGATACTTTATTAGCGTCATCGATTGTCAAATGAGTACTGTGTGAGTATTAATATATTGATACCACAGAATCGCTGTGCCCACCACTCTACTACACCGCATACGTCAGTGTCTACTGGCGAACAGATGATGGAGACACGGGGCAGACAAATAATAACACTGTTCCGATGTCTTTGGACCCATGTTCCGAGAGCACAGAGATGCTTAGCTCTTTAGTTTTTAAGAGGGACTGCATTTGTGGTCTAAAATTTAATTTCCTAGAAATATTGAGACCATTTGTCACAGATTGTTTATACATGTTTTCCTTTGGCCAGAAGAGGATTTACAGAGATTAAGAGGATTTTATTTGCCATTTGACAAGGGAAAGTAATATCTTTTTACATCGGAGCTTTTAAGCAATCCCACCCAAAGTTTTACAGTGTCTGACTCTTCAGTCATGTCTAATGGGCTTGGCAGCGCACAATGTACGCCTTCCATACTTTACACAGGCTAGTCAAAATGCTCTCAGCAAGATGAGCTTACATGACTAATATTTATTTGCATGCAAAAGGAGAACATGCCTGCAGATGCTGGCAGCTACAACAAGGAAGGTTAAGTGCCAAAAAGGAAGAAAAGTTCAAGGAAAGATGGAAGTAGGGAAACATCTGTGACTGACGATGGGTTTGGAAGTGAAGAGGTGGAGGATATTAAAGTTTTAAATCTGTTTGTGCATGAGGTTGTTTTGGTCCACAGTTGGTATGTTCCTAACTTCCCACCACCTCCTGTTTGTATCCGTTTTCATTCCGTTTGTCCTGATCTAAGCTGAAAGGTGACAGTGATTGATGGTTGAAGCTGCTCAGAGTTTGGTTTGCTCGTACTTCGCGACCAGGATTGAAGACAGAGCTGAGATTATATTGGAAAGAAAGCCTGGCATCTGATTTGTGTGTTCCTGAAGCTCTTACTGTCATCCTCTTTCAGTTCCTATCTGTTCAATCTCAAGTCAACGCAGATCCGCAGCTCATCAGTATACTCTGTTACCAATTTTCTGTGTGATTTAATAGTGAAGTCTTGACTGAGATTTGCAATATGTCCCATGTGAGCAAAAAAAAAAGACCCGTTTAAAAGACATTCCATGTTAAACACGTTCAACATGTTTAAGAGTGAACCTGGCCATAAGGCTGGTAAACAAGTACCTGTCAAACACCATATACACAAGACCCCGATAAATGCACAGTTCTGTTGTATTTGAGTCTAAATGAGAAATTGCAGCACTTGCCTTTTGAGGACAGGACTAAACCTTTTAGAAAAATCCACATTTACTTCAAATGAGCTTTAGTCCAGCCCACCATACTCACAGAATGAGTTATCTTCATATTTTCTGATTTTATAATAGTTCTAATATGTCTGTGTTATGGTAATAGCCAGTTAACCCTCCAGTATCCCGTCCAGCGAGGTCCTTACTAAGCACCAAGTGTGCCTTTTTTGCACACTTGTGGAATAATATCAAAAAAAATTTTCATACAGTTTGTTTTTAATTCTTTTATGCTTTTGTCTATTCATCAACTTGAGCCGTACATAAAAATACCAAATACTCAATAACTGTCACATTTTTAACCCTTTAAATGCCATGTTTGTAATGTAAATAAACCATCTTTTTTTTGCAAAAACACAAAAAAATATTTTTTTTCAATATACTACATAAAAAGTGGATCACATATTATTTGAGTTTTGCAGCCTGGCATATGTCAATGATTAACACAATTGGTTAATTTGCATTATTTTTGGCGCTAGGTCAAATGTTCAAAAATACTAGCATCTGTCACCAAGTGTGCGTAAAATGCACACCTATAAATCAAACTATTAAATATTATATATTGATTTATTTTTCTGTTCTAATTTAATTTTATTTTTGTAAATCAAGGTCAGCCCTAATCATACATATCAAATAATCATTCATTTTTGATTTTTTTTAACCCTTTAAACGATCTCTTTTCATCATGATGTCACTACATTTTTGATGCAAAAAACACAAAATATGTTTGTTTGTTTTTTTTTCAAAATACTATATAAAAATTGGATTACATATTATTTGATTTTTGCAGCCTGGCATATGTTAATGATTAACAGCAACATTAACAATGTTAATAAATTAATTTAGACCATCACCTCTCAAATGAAGCCCACATATCAGTAAAAGCAGGATTTATGCCTTAATGGCTTTTGGATCAAAAACAGGGTATAATAAAGAAATAGTGCGTTTTAGGTACACTTGGGAGACAGATGCTAGTCTTGTAATTTTCTTTTGTTTACAATGTGCAAATTTTAGTTGGTGGCCAGAATTTTAAAGATCATGCACAAATGAACAACTTTTGAATTCTAAACTTATTTGAATTGTGAAAAATAATATGAAGTTTTTTAACACAAAGTGCAAAGTGTGCCTAAAAAGTGCGCCTGGATACTGGAGGGTTAAAAATGAATGAATAAATAAATAAATAAATAAATGAACATGGACACAGCCTCTACCATTGGTTTGCTTGAATTTGGCATTAGGTCATCACCATCTTTTTTTTTATAGACAGAAATGGTAAAACTTGGACCAAATAGTGGTGCTGGGGAGGACCAAGGAGTGGAACACATCGATGTAATGGTGCCACTAACATAAAACACAAATCACAAACCGAAACTGTTGAAACACTATTAAGTACATACGTAGACATAACTAACACTAGTTACAAGTTTAGCTGATGATACAGTGAAATTCCAAATTAATGTTAGCATTCCAAAATACAGCAAAATTACTCTACCTGTTAGTTAAATCTAATGTACATTAACCAAAAACTGTTAAACTTCATCAGACATTTGCATGAAAGATTTCTACACAATGGAGCCGTTGCTCAGGCTCAATGCTAGTTTGCGTTTAATTCTAAATTTCATTTTAGCGTTTAAGCATATTTCACTAGCACGTTCACACTCAAAACAGTCATATTATATTATGTGATGCACTTGTGATTTTAATCAAACAGTGTCTTATCCCACATATGTAATAGATATTGTATTTTGGAGGACCCACACGCGACACTTGGGTAAAAGTCCGAAATGTGCTTTATTATAAGTTCAGACAGGTGGGGAAAAGAACTTGGGGAAACAGAAAGCAGATCTATTAACCTCCTAAGACCCAGGAAATGTCAGCAAAGTACAAGCTTTTTATTGTTTTCTATTAAATATGTCATATGTTATTAAAATGTACTTTTCTACTACACACAACATGCACAATCTACCAAAAAACGTAGGAACACAAATATAAAAGTACATAAAGTCAAGGTTGTCCAAAAAAATAAATAAAATAAAATAGCAGTTTGGAAAAAGTCTGGAATTTTTATTTGGATAAAGAGCAAACCCTGTATGTGTCTGTATTTTCCATTGGTGTTAATATACAATTTACAGCAGAAATTTCACAAAGAAACACAATTGTGCTTAATGTAATGTGACATGTATTTTTACAGTATTCCTCTGTTAATTACAGTTTAATAATAATAACAAGGAATTGACTTACACTCAAACATGTAACTGCAGATCAGGTTTATCAAGAACAGCAAAGTTATAGCAATGGTACGTTCGCTTTATTGGCTGATATGGAACTAAAACAATAAAATCCATAAATATATATAAGATAACAGCTTTGAATAGCTGTCCATTGTAGTGACCAAAGGATTAAAATGTACTTTTCTATTACACAACATGTACAATCTCAACCAAAAAAGTAGGAACACAAATAAAAAGTACATAAAGTCAAGGTCGTCACAAAAAAAAAAAAGCGTTTGGAAAAAGTCTGGAATCTTTATTTGGATAAAGAGCAAACACCCTGTATATGTCTGTATTTTCCATTGGTGTTAATATACAATTTACAGCAGAAATTTCAAAAGAAACACAATTGTGCTTAATGTAATGTGACATGTATTTTTACAGTATTCCTCTGTGTCATTAACCAAAACCTCATGAGAGCTATTGTTATTTGAACCTTGGGAAAATGGATTTCCTTTTCCCAAGGCCGGAATTGACGGCCAAACTATCGGCCCCAATTAAACTAATACAAGCCCGCTGCGCACAATTAGCCATACCGCTATTTGCTCCATGGTTTGAAAACCATCTCGTCTGCTGTCAGAAGTGGGATGAGAGGCTACTGTTGTATGTTGTTGAACGTGCTGGCGATGAGCGCAGACAAGGC
>NW_021941719.1:0-70796 GCF_902148855.1 Sphaeramia orbicularis
ACTGGAATTTCTGTCTATGATTTAATGCTTCAGGCTTTACAGGGTTACATAGTAAAGGTTGCCGACCCATGTTCTACCACCTTCTATAGAATGTACACCAGTCATCGTCCTTTTTACTAATAAATCCACCAATATTGAGTGGGACATTCAGGTAGTTGCAAACCCCAACTTCACCACTAGATGTTACTAAATATCATACTCTGAAGCTGCTTTAGTATTGGTGCATTTCCGTGGTGAGGTCAGACTTTCTATTTGCACCTGTCAATCAAATACCTGGCTGAAAAACCTGTGATTAGCCAAAGTCTGCATCACGAGGTAGACTTTCTACAGCCAGAAAACACTCCACAGGAGGGAGTACAATTCTGCCTTTCTCTTAGACCACTCGAATTACAACATGCTGAAAGGTAATTACAGAATTTTTGCCAAATGATGCTGTAAAACCATCAAGCCCGGCAGCTTTACAGAGGCAAAACCTTTGTTCGTTGCACTTAGTAATTGTACAGCCGGTGTAATTGGATAGAAAGCTGTATAGATGCAAAATGATGGGCTTCTTTGATAATACCTGAGTGGAAAAAGATTAGTATTGGATAGAAAATGAAAGAAAAGGACCGAGTAGGATGGAGGGGTAGAGTTTTGATAAAACTACATTGGGTGGGTAGTCGGGGGGGATGTTGTTGCGATGATAACAAGCGCAAAATGTCCCTTTTGTTTGGGCTGATATTGCCATCTGTTCATTTCGGTGTCACGAAAACCGACGGAGTAAGAAGGAGGGCAGGTGGAATTAGCTTTATATCCCCGCATCTGACAGTGAAAAGGGTTGTAATTAGAGAAAAGCAATCTCCTTCCATATCTACCTGTACTCCCGCTCAGGCCCCTTCTCAATCCCACCCTGCCAATCTCAGAGATGTTTTATCCGTTTGATTTTCTCCTTTTCATGCTCCGTAATGGCATATTGGGAAACCTTGGTACAACCTCCTCTTTCTCCTCCATTATCCTCCTCTTTGTCCTCCTCCTCCTCCTCGTTCCTGCCTCCATTTCCACCTCTCTCTATCTCATTACTCCGAAGGGGCCACCATGCTGTGATCCTGGCCGGCAGTAATGGCTCATGGCCTCAGCGGATGGGAGATTGCAAATGTAGCAAGGATGAAATATTAGGTGGTGACTGAGATTGTGTAAATCAATGGCTTATGAAGGCTGACTGGGCTCCGTCGTCCCTTTACTCATGCACACTCACAGGTTTGGCCTGTTCATCCTATTATCTGGAGCTCCATAGGTGACCATCAAGGGCTTTTTTTTTTTTTTTGTTAGTAAATCACTCATTCTATGTTCTGTTCCTGTCTCAGTTTATCATTAAGATCTCTCTATTTTCTCTCCAGCTCAGTTTATATAAAAAAAAAAAAAACACCCCTTCCTCATCTGCCTTGTACTCAGTCTGCCTCTGCTTCCCCCCATTGATGGGATTTTATAATGAGGGCCACGACTTGGTACTCATTTTTAGCCTCTTTTCCTCTCTTCGTCCTCCTCCTCCTCCTCCTCTCCTCTCTTATCTACCTCTTTGCAGCAGAAGGTAGATAATGGGGATCAGAGTGTGTGTGAGTCTCTTCCATTAAAGCCCCTGCAGGTTCATAAACCAAATCACAAATCAAACAAAAGTGCAGAGCCGGAGCAGGGAGGACTACAGATTGCGACGGCCAAGTCTCCAAACAGGGTTCAATAATATCCTGATGAAATTTGTGAGGGAACCATCAAAATGGCATTTAAAAAATAACTATAAGTGGATAGCAAATGGCTCTAATGTGGCTGCAGGAGCCCAGTCTGACAGTCATTTGGGCAGATTGTACATTAACAGATCTAAAAACCAAGCGTGTAAGCAAAGGTCAGCAAACACAGATGCAGTGACGGTACTTACTCCGCCAGGTCTCACAGTCCCACGATGCCTCTTTTCATTATGTTCTTCTTAATTTCTACTGTCACTTCTGGCGTACTTGTATCAGCATTCGGTGTTGATTTAAAACCATCGCATAGAGGCTGTACTGAAGGTTTTTTTGTGTTTTTTTTTTATTTTATCATTTTAAGCCAATCATTCAGTGACAAATTCGCCAGTAGCAGGTCTTCATTCGCAGGACTTGGTTTTATTGGCACTTCCTAAAGCTCAGGAAGAAGGTTTTTCAGTTTGCTGCTTCTGCCATTTGGAATCTTTTGGAAAATAACCTTAAACTGAAAAAGCTGGACTCTGCAGACTCATGGGCGGCCATGGCTCAGTTAAAGTTAGAGCGGGTCGTCCAATAACCGAAGGGTTGGCGGTTCAAATCCTGCCCTGTCCATGTGCTGTTGTGTCCTTGGGCAAGACACTTCACCCCCCTTGCTTCCAGTGCCACTCACACTGGTGTATGAATGTGTGTGAATGTTCGGTGGTGGTCGGAGGGGCCTTAAGCGCAGATTGGCAGCCACGCTTCCATCAGTCTGCCCCAGGGCAGCTGTGGATACAAATGTAGTTTACCACCACCAGAGGGAGAATGTGAGAGTGAGAGTGCGCTTTGAATATGCGTTCACAGAAAAGCGCTCTGTAAATCTAATCCATTATTATTTAAGTAGACTTTAAATAACATCTGAAACATCCAGATGTAGTTGCTTTGCCTGACTTAAAATATTTATTTTTGCTTGTTTTGAGTAAGGGTGTTTGTAAATGGTTATCAATACTACATTTGAACCACGTGTGATTTCTCTCGGGTACTCCGGCTTCCTCCCACCATCCAAACACATGCACTAATAGGTTAATTGGTTAATCTAAATTGCCCATAGGTGTGAATGTGAGAGTGTATGTTTGTCTCTATATGTTCAGCCCTGCAATGAACTGGTGAAATGTCCAAGGTGTACTCTGCCTTCGCCCCTATGTAGCTGGGATAGGCTCCAAGCGACCCCCGTGACCCTAGTGAGGATAAAGCGGGTTCAGAAAAATGAATGAATGAATGAATGAATACTACATTTGGTAAATTTTTAACTTTATCTGAATTATTTTGATTGTATGTATGAGTCCTGTGATGAAATGGTGACTCGTCCGGGGTATACTCCGCCTTCGCCCTTATGTAGCTGGGATGGGCTCCAAGCGACCCCGTGACCCTAGTGAGGATAAAGCGGGTTCAGAAAATGAATGAATAAATAACTGATGTGTAATTTATGCTGCTGGCTGTCATATTCAGATGCTCTTGCTAAAGACATTTTTAATCTCAATGAGACTTTCCTGGTTAAATAATTTTTAATTGTATTTTTTGTAAAGTTACTGATAAGATCTTCTGTCTTGTGGCCAAAACTTTTGGCAGCGACTTAGTTTTTCATAGGTTTTCTCTATCTTGTTGTTCTGTTTTGGTGTTGTTTCTTCCATGTGTTTCTGAGGTGAATTGAAGAAAAAATAAAAGTGTTGTAAAAGTTTCAAAGTCTTTTATTATTATTTTATATTAATCACATTTATGTCAAGAGTTATAGTGTGTCCCTGCAACATCTTTTTGTCGTGACTGTTCCTGGTGGAGGACTAACCAGTCTTAAAGTCAATGAACCACAGCTTCATTCAGGTGGGTTTAATCCCCTCATATTATCATCATTTCATGTAGTTCACTAAAACACCAGCGGTTATGGTCAAAAATGCATTCTGTGAAGTTGTATTGACCACCAAAACCTAAGCAATACATTCAAGTCCAAGTCTTTGTCAAATTTACAGATATTGCATTGAATGGATAAATAAAGTCACCTTGTCAGGTTGACCTTGAGCTCTGACCTTTGGCCACCAAAATTGTAGTACTTTATTTTTGTGTCCAAGTCAACATTTGAAACAAATTTTAGGAATTCCCTCCAGGTATTCCAAAGATATCTTGAAAAACAGAAAAACACAGTCACCTTGACATTTGACCACCAAAATAATTTTCAACCAAATAAACTTTTTTGCCAAAGTTTGTGTCTTTCTATCAAATCATTGTTCAAAATAATGCCTTTTGAACATAATGGGGAAAATCCAGGAATCTGTCCTCTATAGTCATTCAGCATTTCTCTGGTTTGGATCCAACAGTCTCACCTGTCCATATTAAAGACAAATGGGCACAAATTAAACATACAGCTTTCCTGTCTTCATTTGCTGTGCTCGGTAAATACGACCGTACAGACTTTAATTCATTAGCAGATACAGCACTTTAGCTGTGTGCTAAGCTCCAAACCCTCAGTAACACTGTGTAGACCACATCGCAGTGATTAGCTCCAAATGTGTTATCATGCAGGTGATAATGGGAAAAGTTTGAAAAACTCACAGTTTTCAGCAGCGTCGTAGTTACTTTCACATCTGTACGTGTTAGACATGAGGCCTCCCATGTTTACTTGAGATATTAGCACTAATGTCACTTTAAGTGTTAATCCACTGCGTTTGCAGCTTCGACACATTCTGTTGCAGGTTCAGAGAGTGAACATGGGTTTCAGAACTCTGCTCAGCATCTCTGCATCCCAGACCATCCAAATGTACAGAAACTGGAGGAGGAAAACATTTTGAAGATTCAAAATTTAATATGAAAAATATGGATGAGACTGTGTGCTTATGCACTGTAAGCCCGGAATTTGTATTTACTAAAATGCTTTAATTACAATGCACTTAAATGATTTAAGTTTTATGATGTCACTATAAAATGTTCAGTACATTCTACTAATTTGTAGACATAGTTGAAAGTACAAAAAAGTTTAAGTTGAATGGAATTAAATCACTAAGTTTTAGTCATGACCACACCTTGTTTTCTTCGCATTGCATTGTGGGTATTGGGCATATTGTTGAAAATGTGTTTTTTATGTGCAGGGGTTCAGCGGGGTTGTGGTGTTAGTGTTAATTTGGATTTAATGTGTGTATGGCAGTGTTAGTTGGCCTTTTTGGGTTTGTTTTTGTATTTTTGTAGAGCTGCACCATGAGTCAGAGCCAGAGGAAGAACTATGGATTCCTGTTCATCTCAAATTGTTACTGTACAGTGGAAATTTTAATGTCTTACCAAATTAAAAGCACTTCCTGTACTGGCAAATGACATTAAGTTAACTTCCAATCATGCTACAGTATAGTAAGGTGAATAATTTCATAATTATTTTGGTCAGGAATAGGATTTTGAGTTTCATTATCTTAAAAAAGTTGTTTAATCAATGATAAATTAATCTGGCTGCCATTGAGATAATTAGTCAGTGTAAGCTAAAATGCTGAGTTCAATGGTTGGATAGTGGGGTTGATTTTACAACAGATTTAAAGTACAAATAACTTGTCTTTTAGTGTTTTCTACTTAATAGTTTAAGTTCAATACTTTTAGCATTAAAGTTGAACCTACTTAAACCAGTTGATTAGTCGATCATTACTCAAATCTTTTAAGTGCAATCACTTGCCTCAAATTTTTTGAGTAAACTCTACTTATCCGGGCTTACAGTGTGTGTTGTGTTCATTTGGGAGGTGGTCATTTGGTGGTGTTAGAGGACTGCATTTTGTCTACGACAGGGGTGTCAAACACACGGCCCGTGGACCAAAACCAGCCCCCATACACTGTAAGACCAGATAAGTTGAGTTTACTTTAAAAAAAAATGTGAGTAAACCCATTGCCTTAAAAAATTAAGTAATGAGTAATGAAAATTTGAGTGGATTAAACTTAAATGCTTGATTTGAATGGAATTACTATTTTAAGTCCAACACACTAAATGCCAAGTTAATTTAACTGAAAATGTGTTGCAATGTCAATTGTTTTGTATAATTATTAACTTAATATCATCAGTTCATTGGACTCAATTCCAAGTTGATTTTTGATCTTTTGCAAAATAAATTACTTTGGATAATTAATTCAATTCAATTTTATTTGTATAGCCCAATATCACAACAAGGTTATCTCAAAGGGCTTTACAGAGTCAGTTGGATGTAAACAACAACAGTCAAATAAGATAATAAGATAATTATTAAACTTAATATTATACTTCTTCCTACTCCTTTTGACCATGCAAAATTCAGACTTCTATATACTTGGAGATAGATTCTGTCCATTTTAATGTTTTTTTGTTTTGTTTTGTTTGTTTGTTTTTTGCATGTTCTAAATAAATAAATAAATACATACATACATACATACATACATGATTAAATAAATATATTGAAGCATGGATGGAAGTTAATCAGGAAGTTAGCTCACTGTGACTTGCCAATTTGGAGAGTATTTTTAATTTGGCAAAGCATAAAGACTTTCATAGAAGAACAGTCACTGCTGAACAGGAAACCTATTGTTGGGCCTAAGGCTGTGACTCATGGTGCAGCTCTACAAAAATACAAAATCAAACACAAAAAGGTCAAAAAACACTGACATACACACATTCAGTCCAAATGAACACTAACAGCACAACCCCGCTGAACCCCTGCACAGAAAAAGAACACATTTACAACAACATGAACAATACCCACAATGCAATGCACAGAAAAAAGGTGTTGTCAGGACTAAAACTGAGTGATTTAAATCCATTCAAATGAAACTTTTTCATACTTTCAACTATGTCTGCAAATTAGAATATACTGAACATTTTATAGTATGTCATAAAACTGAAATCATTTAAATAAATTGTAATTAAAGCATTTTAGTAAATACAAAGTCTGGGTTTACAGTGTAGGGCCCAATCTGGTCCGTTTTTTGTGAACGGCAAAAATTACACTGAAGATATTAACGATATGAACAACCTGAAATGCCGAAAGAGAAAGAAGTGCAATTTTAAAATTACTGTTATTAAATGTTTGTGTCTTTATGGGTCCACCGTGATCTGTAAATGATAATCTGAGGCATAATATTGTTAAAATTAACCTTTTTTTTTTTTTTTTAATTCAGATTGTTCATGTTAATCACATTTTTTAAAAGATAGTTTGTAGATGTAAACACTTTCTCTGTGAATTTTACTTTTTTACAGTGTAAAAAATACAGAAAACATTGGAGTTGACATTATTTATAGGTTACTACAGCATTAATTTATTGGTTTACTTGAGACCAGAAAAAAAACAAGCTGAGACTTCCACATCGACGCAGACAGTTGGTAAATCCTGCTCCTTTTCGAGCATGGGTGTGTACATGTTTGTTTACTTGATGATTATTGAACGTTTACTGATGAAATGCACAACCATGAATGAGATAAATAAATAAATAATAAAAAACTAAATAAAACTAAACTATAATGAAAAATCTAAAACTATTCTACCCTTGATCAATAGTTTTCACTTCTTGGATTACTAAACTAAAATATTTGTGATTTAATCGTGAAATAGTGACAGATCTTGATGGGAAGAGAGTGGATTATACGTATTAATGATTACAAGTGTAAGTGGGTGGTACAGGGTTATTCAAAAAGAATGAACCGATTTCGCGACGCATTGCTTCAATTTTCAAGCATCTTCATGGAACGAGTCAGTGACCATTTGAAATAGGAGTTTTCTAAGTTTCGAACGGCTAACCTCAATGACCTTAAACACAGAATAACAAAAGCGATCAAGATCGTGATATGCTGATACGCGTCTGGGAGGAATTCTCTTATCGCATTGATGTTGTCCGTGCTGCAGGTGTTGGCCACACTGAACACTTTTAAGACAGGAAATAAAAGTTAATTGTGAGTAAAATACTTGTGACTTGGCTGGAGTTTTCTATTGCTTTTCCTTATCAAAGTATTGCACAGTGAAATCGGTTCATTTTTTTTATAACCCTGTACCACCCACTACACTTGTAATCATTAATACATATAATCCACTCTCTTCCCATCAAGCTCTGTCACTATTTCACAATTAAAATCACAAATATTTTACTTTAGTAATCCAAGAAGTGAAAACTATTGATCAAGGTTAGAATAGTTTTAGATTTTTCATTATAGTTTAGTTTATTTAGTTTTTATTATTTATTTATCTCATTCATGGTTGTGCATTTCATCAGTAAACATTCAATAATCATCAAGTAAACAAACAGGTACACACTCATGCTCGAAAAGGAGCAGGATGAAGAAAATCTTATATTTCCTGCCCCCCCCCGTCAAAATAATATAACCTTAATGGTTAGCCATACACAACTACGAGGGCTGTTCAATAAGTTCATGGACTCACCCAGAAATACTGGTTGTTATAATACAGGATGTTACATTCTTTCGTGATGGGATAGTGATGCTTGAACATCCATGGACCAAGTGCATTGCTGTAAATGGAGATTATGTTGAAAAATAAAATATAAATTATCAGTCTGTTGTTCTGTTCTGGGTGAGGCCATGAACTTATTGAACGGCCCTCGTAGCTCTAAAATCCTACTGTATACAGTCAGACAAACCAACTAAATACATCCAAAGATAGTAACAAATGAATACAAAACCAAGTGCAAAACTACATATCCAGAAAGTACAAAACATAGGTAAATATAAACCCGATGACATGATGCAAAAACATTTTACCAGTCCAAAGCAAGTAAATAAATATGTCACAAAATACAAAACAAATACAAAGACAAAAGTAAAACTTAGAACTGTTCATATAATCTCATTGTTCTTTCTTTATACACTTTTCCAGTTGGAATCTGTTTTTACAGTCCTTCAGCTCATTATAAAGAGGATTCCAGAGTTTAACACCCACCACTGATACACACATCTGCTTCACAGTGACCTTTCCTTCTATGCTCTTCATTGCTTTGACTTTTTTTTCTCTAATTCAGTTCGTTTTCATTCGTTTTTCGAGCAGATTTGCTGGTTTTTATTAGTTTTAGTTTTTTTCTAATTGCTTAGTTTTAGTTTTGTTTTAGTATTAGTTTTAGTTTCGTCATATCTTTTCTTCCTCGCCGTCGTATTCAAATAAATCCCAGACAGGACTCTGCTGCTTCTCCCAGCTTTAGTCTCCATGTTTCCAGGTAGAGTGGGGACCAGAAGACTGGAAACCACAAGTGAACACAAGTGACGAACCGTCAAGTGTCGTATGGTGTCACCAGCTAAAACTGGTCAAACAAAATAAATTGATTTCGTACCAATCTGACATTGACAAAGACAAAAATGAAGGGAATTTTATTCATAATTTTATATGTTTTAGTTAGTTTTGTAAGCACACAATACAGTTTCAGTTAGTTACAATTTTTCTTTTAATTATAGTTTTTATTTATTTCAGTTTACAAAAAGGTTTTTCAGTTCTAGTTTTCGTCTTGTTAGTTTTTGTTAACGATAATAACCTTGCTATTGATACCATTTTCCGTGCTGCAGCTTTCCCTTTAAGTGCAATGCATTTTTAGTTAACTGCTTATGTTTAATGTGTAATTAAACTGCAGGTCATGTTTTATGTGAAAGGAAGTTCTAGGTCACGCTAGGGGTATATCTACATTACTGCTTGTGAAGGCCTGCTGCCAATAACATAATGTAATCGAGTACAAAGTCCATGTGTTTAACAGTATAAACAGTGGGTCCGTCTCCTCTGGACTGTGATCATTTCATTCTTCTCTTTCTTGTGAACTTTCTGGCGAACATGGAGAAGATTTCTGATCATATGTGTCGGTATAAGGATATAACTTTGCTATTAATGAGTTACTTACTGCAGAGTACATCGATTCACTCCAGAGTTTGAAATCAGAGACAGTGACACATTTATTGTCACTTTTCCCAAGTCAGGTGAGTGAACTCTTCATTATCTTACTTGACTGGACACTGATTTACCAGTAACGTATGGTTTATATTTACTCTGTCCACTCAGGTACTGTATGGTCTCAGCAGATCATCATCTCCATCTGTGAGTTAGCTGGTGGTCTGAACCAATATGCTAACAATTTCGAGCAGATGCCATGGTTGGAATACCGAGAGGAGGGCTGGAGGATTATACTCTGAGACGGTCACCTCGCCTCTTTTCCTCTCACCTGATCCCAGCCCTGATGCCACCAGGACTGAAAAACAAGAAGGCAAAGGTCAATAGATTATGAAAATAGTCAAAGAAATGAGGTGGAAATAAGAAGCAGGTTTGATCGACTTTGGTCTCGAAAGTCAAATCTACGATTCAAATATCAGATGAACTTCTTGGCTTTTGTTCTGTTGTGAATTTGCAACAAAAAGATGAGTATATGTAGGGTTACAACAAGAAGTGTTCACACTAGAAAACATATTTTTACACCATGTGGACATATACACTTCCTGGCCAAAAAAACTCCACACCTGGACTGAACTTGATCATTTCTGCAGAACTTAATGTTTCAGCTGTAAACAGTTCTTTAACAGTAACTTCTCATTCATAAACAACCATCAGTTTGTAGAAAGAATAAAGACTGGACTGTGTTTCAATAGAAAAAGTCATGTGGTCTGATGAGTCCAGATTGACCCTGTTCCAGGGTTGGATGCAGGGATTACCCATCATGCCTAGTGCCTGTCAGGGGCAGAGTTATGATGTGGGGTTGGTTCAGTCGGTCAGGTTTAGGCTCAACATGAGTTCAGTTGAACCTGAATAAACTGAATGAGCAGAATGAACACCAGTGGATGTCATTCTATGCTGATGACACCTTCATATTCCATGATGAAACACCAGGATTCATCAGGATCAGATGGTTAAAGAGTGGTTCACTAGCATGAGATATCATTTTACTCATGGATTGGACACCACAGAGTCCAGACCTGAACCACATTGACGATCTATGGGATGTGATGGAAAAGAAAACAGTCCAATGAAATGCAGTGTCTGACTTTTTTGGCCAGGTTGTGTACATACAGTCATGGGATTATACTCATGTTTGAGGAATATGCCTCTTTTACACAGTTTTTGATTGATATTATTGTTTATTATTTATTGATATTTATTGATTATTAGGAATAAGCTTTTGCTCAGCACCACATGGAACCAGAAACATAAACAAATACCTGAATGTACTTTGGCTCACAAATACCCAGCTTGGTTGAAATGGAGATTGTGTAGCATGTACAGTTGCAGAAAAATTAGTAGACCATCCAAAGTCATCCAAAACAATGGTTATGCAATCCAGTCCTAACTCCTGTGTGTGTCATGTGACTGAAACAGACAGAAAAGAAAACATGGAATGTCTAAAAGCACTGTTTTTGTCAGTACAATGACAGAGATATGATGGAAGAACTGAAGTGATTTTGGTTTTTATCAAGAAAACATGTTAAATGGATAGAAATCAGTTCTGAAATTCAACTACAATGAGCTATTTTGTTGGTATCATTGTATTTGTCCAAACAAATGGACCTTTAGTTTTACCAGGCATTAACCCTTTCATGCATGAATTATGAAAACCTTAGTCAAGATATTTTTCCTGAGTGTTTTTATTCCTCTTAAGGCATGAAAAAAAACAATGTCATTGAAATTTTTTATGAAGCTGTTTTTTATGGGGTTTCAAAAATGTCTGCTCAGCTGGACAGCATGCGTTTAATTTTTGAAGAAAAAAACACATATTTAAAATACAATATCAGAAAGTGATACTGTGTGAAAACTATGAAATATTTTCTTTTAATGTAGCTAATCTGACGTCTTCTCACATTTTATCATACTCCAATACAAGTTATTATTCACTTCATGGAAAATATATATATATTATAGATATTATATATATATATATATATATATATATATATATATATATATATATATTTTTTTTTTTTTTTTTTTTTTTTTTTTAACTTTTTGTTTAACAAAACTGTTAATTACAGTCTAATAACAAATAGCAATTGATTTACTCTCCAACATTTTACCGCAGATCAGGTTTATCAAGTATTTATCAGTAATTGTGTGAATTGCAGTGTATGAGATGGTGCATAAGTGTCCACTGTGTTGTCTGATATGCAACTAAAAAAACAAAATCCATGAATATACAAGAGAACATCTGTAAAATAACTGTCCACTGTAGTGACCAGTATGCATGAAAGGGTTAAAATGAACAAGAAATTGAAGAAAACAAGGGATGGTCAAATAATTTTTCTGCCACTGTACATGTAGATGAACGCACTATGAAACCAATGACAGAGTTAAAATTAGCAGCTGCATCATGACAAATAGATACAAATACATACAGATATAGATACAGGTACAGAAACAGGTACAGATACATAATAGATATACAGATACAGATACAGATGAATGATTAATAACACTGGGTTACAAAAAAGTGTTTTTTGCAAGTTGTCTAGGTTTTTTCAACTGAATTAGGACCATTTTGCACCGCTAAATCCAAAAATGACATCTGTTTTTCTCAATCAGGTCAGGTTTTTTTGCTAATTTGATTTGGAGAAATTTGATCTTCTCACAAAATATAATAATTAATAGCAAAATAAGATTGGTGAGCACACTATGAAATTTGTGACTTGATTCCTGTTCGGTACAATGGTGTATTCACCGCAGATGGAGCAGAATACATCAGGCTTATTTTTGCAAGATCTTCTAGTCGAAGCCATTTCATTCACCTGTAATATTAAAAAAAACATTAATCATAAATTGGCAAAAGTAAAATCTTCAGAACTCATTTATTGCAAGAAATAAGAGAGAATTTTGTATCATATGATGTGAAAATGCCCATAAATGTAAGCAAAATGTTAAAAAGCCAATATGTAGCATAGTTCAGAAAGTTGACCTGATTGAGCAAAATGAATGTGATTTTTGGATTCAGCACACCAAAATGATCCTAAATCAGCTCAAAAAACTTCAACAATAAATTTGTTGTTGACCAGTGTAATCAAAATCCAGTGTCTTAGTGAAGAAGCAATGATATTTGACACCACTTTTTGTCCTACTTCTTCAGTTCTGTTGTTATTCAGTTTTTAACTAAATGAGTCATATTTGATCAGTTTATCCATTTTCCATTGACAGTTTCTACAAGCAAGTTACAGAGTTATAACTAAAACAGGACTATGTTTTAAAAACTTATCTAGCACATTGTCCTAACATGACTTTCTTGCTGTAACATGATTAATTTGTTGAAATAAAGTGAAACTATCTTGATCTAATACAACAATCATAACCTCAAAACCTAAATTTATCAAGTTACATCATGATACTGATATTTTCCTTCTGGAGTTCCTCAGTGGAAATGTTACCAAATGAGAACATTTTCTTACAAATGGAATTCATTAAATGCACTTTAGCACGGAAGGAAAACTCATATGTATAACTGACTGTTTTTATCTCAGATCATTTACGTGATGCGGAACCCAAAGGACGTCGTCGTGTCGTTTTACCACTTCAGTCATATCCTCAAAGATCTGGACACGCCCGAGAGCTTCGACAGCTATTTGGAACAGTTTTTGGAAGGAAAAGGTGAGGAATCTGAGAGCATCCTGTGGAAACTTTTGATTTTAATTCATATATTGATCCTAAAAACCATGGTTCAGTTATAGGATCGTCTGGTTTGACCACATCAGGGCGTGGCATTCACACAAAGACCAGTACAACATCCTGTTCCTGACCTACGAGGACATGATCATGGTCAGATTTGTTGTGTTTTTATGCGATGAATGATGCTAACGTTCAATTCAAGTCAAAATAAGAATGTTTTTGCATCCTGTGTTGATTTGTAGGATCTTAAAGGGGCAGTGACGAAGATCTGTAAGTTCTTGGGGAAAAACCTCAGTGATGCAGCCATCGAACAGGTCGTCGAAAAATCAACCTTTAAGACCATGAAGAATGACTCAAAAGCAAACTACAAGTTTATTCCACCGGAGAAGCTCAGTGGAGACTTCATGCGCAAAGGTAACGCTAAAAGGTAACAGAAATCTACAGAGTTATATGCAAACACAACAGTGATTTTGTTTCCGTCCAGGTAAAATCGGAGACTGGAAAAACACTTTCACCGTCGCCCAGAGCGAAAGAGTCGATCAGATGCTTCAGGAGAGACTCGGTGACATGAATCTGAAGTTCATCTGGGAATAAAAACACTGTTGAAAACTAAAACGGTCAAATGACAGACTACAGCAGATGCAAAACTAGAAGAAATCGCTAAAAAATTACTATATTCAAGCAGCTTCAGTTGAATGATAGCAGGACAAATTCTGCAGAGAAAAGCTCATTGTTTACATCAGAACATACAGCACTAAAGGTTCTGCAGAGAAACACTGAAGTTCTATATCCTCCTGAGACCCAGTAATGCATTTCTGTCCTCTGTAGGGGACAAAAGCTTCACAGTTTTACTTCAAAAATGCTGTCCATTGCAAAGGACATTCCACTAAAAATGAATAAAGTAATTAATTAAAATAATTTTAAAAATGTATCTGAAAAACCTGTTGAATTATGCAGTCTCCAATCAAAACAATTGTTTAATGTAAAATAAAGCTAAAACTTTCACTTTCCTGGGTCTCAGGAGGATATGTTTAGCAAAATTACTACAATTACACAGTTTCAATAAAGTTATACAGTAAAAACTAGGGATGTCCGATAATATCGACCCACTGATTATCAGCCCGATGTTGGCATAAAAATGTAATATCGTTTTTTTGTCTATCATTAAAACGGATTAAAAAATGCCTTGATTTCACCTGCATTTACCGACGCGTAAATGAAGCATTGTTTGTAGCTGAATGAAATGTGCAGTTTTCAAAACTGTACAGTAGAGTTTCCACACTGTAATAGACTCATGGAGGGAGGGAGAGAAAATAAATAAATATGGCATTTTTTACACAACTTAAGTTGAAGTATGTATTCTTTGCACAGACAGTGTTTACATTTTAAAAGCCTTGTTGCATTTCAGAATGCATCCAATGGAGCATCACAATAAAATTAGGCATGATGTGTTAATTCCATGACAGGAGATATGTGATGTTACCTAAAATTAGTTTAATATCCACACATATCAGCGGCGGTATCAGTAGATATTGGAATCGGAAATTAAGTGTTGGACAATATCGGCATATCGTTTTTTGGCAAAAAAGCCAATATCGGACATCCCTAGTAAAAACTACAGAAAATCACAGACTTTTAAATTTTTTTTCTGAATTATTACAAAAAAACATTACATTTCTCTACATTTTGAAGTTGCCATAAAAATTGTTCTAGGTTTTTAAGGGTTAAAATCTATACATACATTGGATTGTAATAAACGTAAATTTTTGACTGTATCCTGGTCATCTGAATGTTCAGTACAAACCTGATTTTTTCTCATTCCTCTGTTTTTAATAAGCTTTTCTGACTCAATATTGTATATTATCTAAAATAAAACTGCCTGGTCTCAACCATTTACTGTGCCTTTTTTTTTTTAAACTTCTTTTTACTTCTACTTTCTTTATTTCACAAAAAGCACAATCAATAAGTTCTTACAGTAGATTTTCAGCCAAACACTCAATGAAATGTCAAAGTACCAGAATGACTTTGACTGCAGCGTTCTCAAATGTCACCGTATCATATTGTTCTGTTTCTGAATAAGGATAAACAACCTCAATACTCTTCTGTCTCTGACTTTAGACTAAAAAATGGTGTTGCACTCAAGGCAATTCACAAAATTCCAGGCATGCAATTATTGATTGGCTAGAAATGTCAAGAAAAGGCTATTATGATCGCAGCAAATGCTTCAGAAAACAAAGAGCCTGTGGTAAATGGGAACATTTCAAAACGCTTATTATGCATTCGCGTTATTTTTGCATTGATACTATATGTTAAATCGATGTTATTTTCCTTCAGCGTTGGTGGAAATACTCCACAAATGTTCATTGGTTTCATAATCTGTAATTTTCAGCTGTTGCTCCGAATTAAAATAACCCTTTGAATCCGTTAACATTCAAATATCCCTGTTATTGTCTTGACAACTACTCATTAGGAGACTTTACACACCCATCGCATTACACTTCTGACCGCTTTGTGGCAGATTTTTACTCCCTGTCCACATTAATACTTATTTTTCTTCTTGCATATTTTCCATCTCTGTCCACAGTTTATTTTACAACATAACTCTATAGACACTGGAACAAAAAAACACCACAAACAGACAAAACTGTAGTTGTGTAGCTTTTTATAATGTGGACCTTCAGCTACTATTGGTCTAATAATAATAATAATTAATAATAATGCCATTTAATAATATCTATCTATCTGTAATATTTATCTAATCATAGATGCAAAGCTGCTGAATCTATCTATCTATCTATCTATCTATCTATCTATCTATCTATCTATCTATCTATCTATCTATCTATCTATCTATCTATCTATCTATCTATCTATCTATCTATCTATCTATCTATCTATCTATCTATCTATCTATCTATCTAATATTTAATCTGTCATGAAGGTGAACAGCAACAAGTTAAATTTTACAGCTATAAACTGATGTAAAAGTAGTGGCTTTTCCACTGGACATCTGCGCAAAACTTTACCAATATTTTCTAAATGTTGAAAAAACAGAAGTGCATTATGTCAGTTTTTCCATTAAATCACAAACTCAATGATTTGTTTGTTTATAATCACAAGATAATGTGAGAAATCATTCCATACACATGGCAACGAACATAAATATCATGTTGATTTACAGATATATTCATTATTATTATTATATATTACCCCTCTATCTCTCCTGGTGTGTCCACACATACCGACACTTGTTTCTTTTAAAACTCTTCTTCTTCGCTTGTTATAACGCACATCAACACCCAGGATTTTTTATTTACATAACTCTTGTTGCAGAAAAAGGTCTGTCCATAGCAGTTTTGCATGATGCACCATTTGTGCTACACCCAAAAAAACACCTCTTGCCAGCGCAAAAACTTTGAATCAAAAAATGACCATTTTGGCAAAATTGTCATTTTTTCATTTGGTAAATTTTTATGCACAAGTTATATTCACGCAATTTGAAGGTCAATGGAAAAGTGACTACTGTTAGTTTGTTAAGTGAAACACCAGTACATGTACTGTATCTGCCTCATATTATTATATTTATATTTAGATATTATATTATATTATATTATATTATTATATTATTTTATTATATTATATTATTTATTATTGTTGTTGATCTATAATGTTCTGTTCTCTTTCCTCAGGATCCACAGGTCAGTTCAATCTAAGGTTTTCTTCCTATAATAGTTTTTCTTCCCCACTCTGACCATGAATAGATACAGAAATATATAAATAGATAGATTATTGATAGAATATTGTCATTGTATAAAAAAACACAAGATAGATAGACATAGCAAGACAAATATCTACAGTAGATATGACAAATTGTCACTTTTCTTAAATAATTATATAAAAATGACTTTTTTGCCTAAATTATCGAAAAAATATCAAAACTTTATTAGTGTTTCCTGAAAAATCTGAAAAAATAAAAAAGACTGGCAGTTATTCATGACTTAGGAAGGTGACGATTTGGAGAATCTGTAGAATAAATCTAAAGTGGAGATAAGGCTTGCGGAATCAGTGACATCTTTTAAATCACTTCTTAAAACACATTTTTATAGACTTGCTTTTATGTGATGTTTGTCACTTTTAATTTTTATTTTTTTAATTATTAATTTATTTATTTTTTTTAAATCTTATCCTGTTTGATTAATTTATATTCTCATACATGATGTTGTTTTATCTCACTCCTTTATTTTTACATTGATTTGACAGCATCATGTTACGTTATCCCTGCCCTCTTTATTCCGATTCATTTAATTTATTCAAAGTGTCATGTTTTTGCATTTGTTGTACACATCTCTTTATTGTGTTGCTTCTGTTTTAGTGTTTTTACTTGCATCTTGTATCCTGCTGTTGTGCCCTCTACTTTGTCTGTCAAAAGCACTTTGTAAATTTTGTTTTTAAAAGGGGCTATATAAATAAAGCTATTATTTATTATTATTATATTATTATATTATTTTATTATTTTATTATTATATTATTTCATTAAAGTGAAGGAGGAATGTCACTGTTTTTCTTGAGAGGTCATTATGGTTGAATAATATTACTCTGTTTATTGTTCATTCTGTGTCATGTATGTGTTTTATATTCAGTAGTTTGGGTTTTTTTTGCTACCTTGGCCTGGTCTCCCTTGCAAAAGAGATTTCTAATGTCAGGTTGACTTTCTGGTTAAATACAGATAAATAAAATAAAAGATAATAATAATAAAATAAATAATCTGAAGTAAAGTTTACCTAGTCGACAGCTTAATCTCCAGAAACTATGTCTTGTCTGTGCATTTGAAGCTTTTTGTGTCCTAGTGTGTACAGAAATGCTTTGTAAAATAAATGTTCTGTGGTGAGAATTTTCTTTGAAACAGAGGGAAAACAACCATTTAGTAAATATCCATATTGGTGTGGACATAATAATCATACTTCAGTCATGGTGATTACAGTTAGACAGATGTAGTCATTACACATGCAGTTATACTGTTTGTTTGGTGCATTGTTTTTGTCCAATCCCAGGAGAATGCGACATATTATAGTGTTCCACAGTGAAGGGACATTGCTGCGCCTCCGTTTCAGAGGAAAATAAATGACATAGTTATTATTTTTAAAGTCTAAAACCATGAAGTTTTAAAGATGGGCAGTAACTTCTCCAGTTTATCATGTTTGTGTTGTTCCTCTCATTCTCCTTCCCTTTGTCTCCCCCTCCCCTTCCCCGTTTCCCGTCCCCAGTGTTCGTTGCCACATTGAGTTTTCACAGGAATTTGAGCATGAATCTTTAATTAGCAACAGCTGCTGTACTTGTGTGTCGGCGTTTGTGTGCACATGTATGTCTGTGTGTGTGTCTGGTGGATGCTAACTATTCTCACGGGCTCACTGTCACCTCAATCACAGTTTCACACAGCAAACAGGCTGCCAACAGCACACACAAACAGCATCCCAGAGCACGCACACGCAAACCTGCGCCTCCAAATCCACATACATGTGCAGACCCCTGAACGCAACGCACACGACACCTGCGTTACGTCTGCACACGCTAATGCATACAAGCGTCTATGTGCATGATCCACCTCCTTGGCCTTCTTCCTATTTGTCCTTTTGGTCTCTGTTCCCTTGTTCCCTCTGTCTCTCTGTTTGTCCTCATTTACTCAGCTGTTACCTATGAATTATGTATTATATCCTTATGGAGTGAGAAGAGTTAGCTCGGGGCTATCATTCTCCACTTAACGATCATTAGTTGTGTCTTTGCACCAATTAGAGCTTGATGGCAAATCAGGTCTTTTTCGCAGTCACCCAGCTCCTGCATAATGCAGCTCCGTGCACCTGGTACTGGCGAGAATCAGGCTGTGATTCTACCCAACACCGTATGGAATATTTTCAGCCTTCGACCTCTAAATTCATCGTACGTGCAGCTTTTGAGACCGGGGTCATACTTTAATTATATTATAAAGCACCAAAAGCAACCGTGGGTTCAGTAATGATGAGGTCATGGGATAAGAAAAAGAAATTAATACCAAAGACGTGCATCTGCTGTTTTACTTTGTGGTGCCTAATAGTGAATCGTGCCTCACTTCCCTCTACAGACTCTGAAGGCTTTATTTGTCTTATGGTGACTCATGAGGAGACACAACAGAACAGAACACAATGAGACCTGATCTGTCTGCATGAGGAGGGGAAAGAACCGCAGAGCAACAAAAAAACCAGGTCAGTTTGTTCAGGTCAGGTCTGTTTTCAGCCACAGTGTTAATGGGACTGTAGGCCATGGGGGGCCATGGGGGTCAGTACTAGTATTAATGTAGGCCATGGGGGTCAGTACTAGTATTAATGTAGGCCATGGGGGTCAGTACTAGTATGAATGTAGGCCATGGGGGTCAGTACTAGTATTAATGTAGGCCATGGGGGTCGGTACCAGTATTAATGTAGACCATGGGGGTCAGTATTAATGTAGGCCATGGGGGTCGGTACCAGTATTAATGTAGGCCATGGGGGTCGGTACCAGTATTAATGTAGGCCATGGGGGTCAGTATAGTATTAATGTAGACCATGGGGGTCAGTACTAGTATTAATGTAGGCCATGGGGGTCGGTACCATATTAATGTAGGCCATGGGGGTCGGTACCAGTAATGTAGGTCATGGGTCAGTACTAGTATTAATGTAGGCCATGGGGGTCAGTACAGTATTAATGTAGGCCATGGGGGTGGTACCAGTATTACTGTAGGCCATGGGTCAGTACCAGTATAAATGTAGGTCATGTGGGTCAGTACCAGTATAAATGTAGGCCATGGGGGTCAGTACCAGTATTAATGTAGGCCATGGGGGTGGTACCAGTATTATGTAGGCCATGTGGGTCAGTACCAGTACTAATGTAGGCCATGGGGGTCAGTACTAGTATGAATGTAGGCCATGGGGGTCAGTTCTAGTATAATGTAGGCCATGGGGGGTCAGTACTAGTATGAATGTAGGCCATGGGGTTGGTACCAGTATAAATGTAGGCCATGGGGTTGGTACCAGTATAAATGTAGGCCATGGGGGTTGGTACCAGTTAAATGTAGGCCATGGGGGTTGGTACCAGTATAAATGTAGGCCATGGGGGTTGGTACCAGTATAAATGTAGGCCATGGGGGTCGGTACAGTATAAATGTAGGCCATGGGGGTCGGTACCAGTATAAATGTAGGCCATGGGGGGTCGGTACCAGTATAAATGTAGGCCATGGGGGGTCGGTACCAGTATAAATGTAGGCCATGGGGGTTGGTACCAGTATAAATGTAGGCCATGGGGGTTGGTACCAGTATAAATGTAGGCCATGGGGGTCAGTACCAGTATAAATGTAGGCCATGGGGGTTGGTACCAATATAACCCCCTTCTCCTTATAATTAATAACAATAATAGCCTTCCTTGTCTAATCCTATCTATACACTATGCCATAATATGACTGATACTTACTAGTAAATAATTTGGTTTCCGGCTTTATATTATTATGAACACATATAATACCATTTACATAAACACATAATACAATAACACATATATGTAAATACACATCATACACAGATCTATACACACATATACACCTACATATATACACACCTTACACATACTTGTACATCTTTAGAACACCAGTGAGTTGAGGCATAATATTAAAAAAATCACTTATTTTTCTGTTTTTTCTGGTATTTTTGCTAGTTATTCACATCTTTTTTGTTTGGATAGTTGTTAAATGTAAATATTTTCATAATGTAATGTTTTTTATGGCGCTAAAAACAAACAGAAAAAATTGGGAGTTGTCATTATTTACGTGTCATTATGCTATTATTTTAATGGTTTGGCCCACTTGAGATTGAATAGGGGTGAATGTGGCCCCCGGACTAAAATGAGTTTGACAGTCCCTGATTTAAATGATTACTATGTTCTTTTTTATTATTATAATTATTTGCTCTTTTATCTTTTCATTTTTCTTCTCTAAGCTTTCACAACATGAAATCAAAGCAAACAAGTCGGTTAATTCTTCATCCTTATTGAATTTTCTCACTCTTTATTTTCAAGTTCCACATGTTATTTGTGAATGTAAGTTGACAGCTCAGTATTTCTACATGTGGCTACATTACCTTTCACAAATATAGTCTTTGTCCCAGAATTTGCTTTTTCTGTCTCTAAAGTGCATATATTTTAATTAAACATTATTTTGATGTGAAAAAGTCTGTATAAACGTATTACCATCATGAACATCATCATGATAAAAGTCTGTAATCTGACTTGTCCTTCAGTTTGTACATGTCTGTCCGTTCTCAGTCTCTCCTCCTCTCTCACACAGACCTTTTCTCATTCAACAGAGTGCTTTCTTGTCCGAACTCGATTTTATTTTGCTGACTTCAGGCAATTTGGTGGGATAAATGTCACCCTTTCCATTATGCTAGCGTTGCTGTCCCTCTGCCATCTGTATGCATTCACCACACACAGCAGTGTTTCATCATGTTGCATTGACTTTACCACCTTAAACACAACAAGACTAAACCTAACCTTACCGTAACCTTACAACTAGTCACTCCCTGCGTTTACATGACAACTTTTATTCCTGGTTTAATGTAAATAAATGTTAGATTACATTTAAGATGACCATGTAAACACCTTATTCAGTTGAAAAAGAATAGTTCGGAATAAATTTAAATCCAAATAAAGGTCACTGGTTTAATCCCCCTTTTAATTCAGAACTAAATTCTTCCTGGACATGTAAAGCCTTTATTCCGTTTGGACTTTATTCCTTCCCATTCTGCACATGCTCAGTGTCTTGTCCTGTCGTGATGACGCACACATTCTGCGCGGCGGAAGAATATGCACTGCATCTAGTCTTCCCAAACCGTTCCAGTGGACTATTCTGATGGGATCTACCAGCCTGGAAAACCCGAAGGAACAGTTCATCACCTGTTTTTATTAATTCATTTGTCATGCACTAATGAGTTCCATAAGTGGGGTAAATCAGTTTGCACTGCAGTGCAAACCGATTGACTTGTTCTCGCAGCCCTCCTGTTAGCTTAGTTTAGCCTAGCTTAGCATAATGGCTTCATTCCTCTGGTCATACGTAGCCAGCTTTTAGAGGTGATCCGTACATTTTAGGAGTGATTTTGTTTAATTCAGTTCTCCCTAATCGTTCCTATCAGTCCGCGGGGTCAATATGATCACAAACTGAGGCTCAAATCATGGTCATGTGACTTACTGCACTAATAAATATTGGGAAATAAAAACTAATGCAAAGCTAAAACGCTAAAGCAAAGCTAATTTAGCGCATGCATCCTTTCCAACAAAAACATTTCCAGCTTCCGTCAACACAACAGTCCCAAGATTGTATGAGTGCAGTAAGTCCGCAGATCTAAAGAAATAATTAGAGAGAATCGGGATTTCACAAAATCGCTTACAAAATACGACAAATCCACCTTTAAAAAAACTGGCTACGTGTGACCATGGAAATCAAGGTCAAGGTCAAGGTTACTTTATTGTACCCGTAGGTAGATTTGTTTTGCAGTCTGTGTGATTGCCTGGCATTACAACAACACATACATTAAACATGCACGACAGGCACTTGATCACACTTACAGACAGGACAAAAAGACAGGACAAAAAGTGCTCAGTGTTCCACCATTCATCGGTATAGCAGCATGGATAAGTAAATAAAAAAGATAAGATCAAATAATAAAACAAGATACAATAAAACACAATAAACCAGAAAAGATAAAAACAATCTGGATAAAAAAACCAGATAAGAACATAAAATGCAGTGACTATGCTAAGCTAAGCTAACAGAAGGGCTGTCAGAACCGAATAAACGTTCCTCATGTAAACCTTTATTCGGGTTTAAAACATTTCCCATGTTAAACAGAAGAGAAAGTACTTTTAGTTCCGAATTAAGTTCTTCTGGAAAAATAAATTTGATTTAAAAAACGTCATGTTCCGTACCCAATGAGGAGGTGGACTCTCCAAATGAAAAGCAGATTTCAGTGAAATAACACTAGTAATCCTCCTTCACAGAGTTTATCTGATCGTGTTTCCACTCAGATAGCCGTACGTTATCATCGTGTTTCCCTGGAAATGAACCTTAAACTGAGGCTGGTGTCTTATCTGTAGGAGACGAGCAGTAGCCACGTAGCTTTATCTGTTCAACACTTGACCAGTTCATCACCCTCCTTCATGTAACAGTCTACATATAATCAGTGTAATTCATTTTTATGTGTGTTTCCATGTGTTCAGGGAAACTATAGATGTAGTTAAACATCAATCCAGGTGTATAAACCAGTGGTCTGACCTGCAGTAGATGGAGGTCAGCTCCAGTACTTAGGGAGACAGACCCGACTGGACTGGAACTGGCATTATGGACAAAATCCACAACAGAGAAAGAATCTACTTCCACAACCACAAAAAAACACTTAAGGAAACACAGAGTTTACACCTTCACCTTAATGACAGAAGGTTGGCTGGTTATTGTTCACAGATTTGAAACAGCTATAGCTGGTCTGAGATTCTGGATGATTATCAGCACCAATATTCAGCATTGACACATATTTTATTTACGTTAGAAAACCTCAGGAAGCTATTTACTTATTTAAATTTTCAGTGAACTTTATAAGAGATACTGCTGAACCTGGGAATTCCTGCAGTGTTTGATTCATTTCAGTATACTAATATTTTGGAAAACATTATTTACTGTAGAAAACTTTTGGGAGCTAGTTATTTGTTACATTTTTCATTTACTTTATAAAACAGGCTGCTGAGCCTGGAGCTCCCTGCACTTTTTGTTAGAATTTTTAAACAAAGATCTCTATCGTTTAAGATTTAAAAAAAAAAACAAAACTTTAAATGTTGCAGATCTGAAAAGCTGTTTAATAAGCACATTGCTTAAAGGCATTTAAAGTTTAAACAGAGTTAAGTGTTGGAGTTTTATATTATTCAAAATTTTGACAAATATTTTCACTTTTCCTGCAAATGAATATAGTATTGGTTATTGGCCTCCTTGACAACTAATAATCAGTATCAGTGTCGGCCCTGATAAAAAAACATATTGGTCGATCTCTACTTTTGACCAGTTTGGAATCATTTTTGGGTTGTGAGGACAATAGGGATGGGAATCGTTAAGAATTTAACGATTCGATTCCATTATCGATATTGCTTATTCGATTCTCATTGGGTGAGGGAAATAAAAGGGTACAAACGGGTGTGTTTGCATTAACTGTCTTTTATATTTCCATCTCTGCACAGAAAATAGAACATATACAGTATGTACAAATAATAAGAACAGATGACGCCGGCCCAGTTGGGGGGGGGGGGTGTACAGTGAAAGTGAAACTAAGACGCTTTACTAAGTCCTCTATTGTTGCATTTCTACTACATGGAACCGGTTTCGACTCGGCTCGGCTTGTCTCCCGTTGTTGTGCACCTCATTTCCTTTCCCTTCTTACCTTCAGAAACTTGTATTTGAGGAGTTCGACGTTTGTTGCCCACACCGAGACCCGAACCGGCCCGGCGTTCACTCTGCCGCTCCATTCACAAGCGCCGCTAAGTTAGAGAATCAAATACGTGACATTCCTGTAAATGAGTCCATGCTGTGGACAAATGTTTGAGGATATTGGAGGGATTCCACCCTTTTGAAGACATGGAAGCTTTGACAGTGTTCCAGTGGACCTGGTGTCGTCTGTTTAGACCGTTTCTGCCCTCAACGCCCTGTTGGCTACGTTCTGAACCAAAACATGCAGCGTACGCGTGACATCATCGCGCATGCACAACGAAGGCGGAATCGATGAGCAGAATCGTAAGCAGGCAGGGCAAACGATTCCAAGGAATCGAGCTTCTGGGAACCGGTTCTCAAAAAGAACCGGTTCTGGATTCCATCCCTAGAGGACAATACCCATTGAGAAGAAAATCCATATGAGGGTGGTATATCATGGGTCGTACGTTAGACCTGGGCATTCAGGGCTAGTCTCAGATGTTTTGGCAGTAGCCCCCGGATCTCTGAGTGCACTGGGGGCTGTTATGGTCTTTTTAAGCATATGAGTAAATACATGCCCCCTTCATCATTGCGCCTGCAGCTGGCCTGTGTGTCTAAGTGACATTTGAGAGAGGGAGAGGGAGCCCCTTTGTTTTGAGGGGGAGACAGATGAGGGAGGTGCCAGTCCCGTAAGCATCAGTCAGCCGAACATCATCAGTGTAACTTTAAAACCCAAAGCCCTGGATGTCCTCGCGATGCCCCTGGTGGATATGGCATCAACCACCAACAAATAACACTAATTATTACCAGACTATAATCACTGACGGAATAAAGAAGAAAGCTGCATTCTTTACACACGTCTGTATTATGGTATCATCAAGTTTTCTTCTTCAAGCTAAAACTCATAGATGCTTATTTTAACAGTTGCTCAAAATAACAGTGTCTTATAATCTTCACGTCAGCTAATAGTTTACATTATAGCTCTGTTAGCTTAGCTCTGTTTTAGACTGAAAACAGCCTCAGTAAAACCACTAATCACCTCTGTTTCTGTTCAGTTGTGTCGTCAGTAGCTGAACTAAAGATCTGTTTGAATCCAACAAACAAGGTCAGAACGGTCACAGTTTAGTCTGAACCGTGGATCAACAAATGACAACTCAGCAAAGATAATAACATCCCATAATAACTTCATACCTTCATCAGCCTCAGAATTAAACCCACCTGTATAAATTAACCCTTTCATGCATGAATTATGAGAACCTTCATCAAGATTTTTTTTTTCCTGAGGGTTTTTATTCCTCTGTAGGCATGAAAAAAAAAAGTGATTGAGTTTGTTTTATGAACCTATTTTTCATGGAGCTGCAAAATCATGCGTTTAATTGTAGAAGCAAAGAAACATGTATTTACTGATATACTGTGTGAAAACTATGAGATAAAAAACATTTTTAATGCTACTAATCGGGATGTTTTCCTCACATTTTAACAATACTGTATGGAGATAATATGCAAAAAAAATAAATAAATAAATAAACAACAACAAAACAACAAACAAACAAACAAAAAACCCTTTAAAAAAAAAAAAAAAAAAGTTAATTACAGTTTGACAACAATAATTTTTTTTTTACAGTCAAACATGTTACTGGAGATCAGGTTTATCTGGAACAGCCAATTTACAGTAATGGTATAATTCAGTGTATGGGATGATACATAAGCGTCCCACTGTGTTGGCTGATATGGAACTAAACAACAAAATCCATAAATATACAAGAGAACAGCTGCTGTCCACTGTAGTGACCACTATGCATGAAAGGGTTAAACATTTCATCATCAAACTCCATTCTTTACATTTAGAGCTGTGTCTGAAAACAATGAATTCTGTTTTTATCTCTTCTTTTCTTTGAGTCTAAAGGTTGTTTCTTAATGGTTCTCATCCATCTGGTCACTGACTCCTACTCCTTCCAGTGGTCACCTAATTCTCCAGCCCACCACTGGAATCCAAACTCTATAATCCAACACACTGACAACTTTGGCAGAACGTCACAGCTCTTTATTCCAAACACTAATGATAATTTTGGGTGATATTTTAATATTTATAAGCACAGAATAGATCCTATAGTTCCCTTCAGGTCGCTCATTTCACATTCATCTGTTCTTTTTTTCTCATCTTAGGTCTTGTAGTACCCACGAGGCAGAAGGGAAAGACACAAAATGGAAAAGTGGAAGAAGATGTAATAAAGGACAATTTAATGGAGGGGTTATTAATGAGCGAGGCACTGGAGAGCTGGGCAGATGAAATGGAAAGAAAATTTAGAAGAAATCAAGTAAGATCAGGAAAATTGACAAAGCTTGAAGAGTTGGGAGATGGATAAAAGAAAAGAGTGGATGATAGTGACGGAGAAAGACAGAGAAGAAGAAGGATAGGATGTGGAGGTTGGAAATAAGAATGAATAAGACACTGAAAGGTCAGTGAGGAAGGTAACTCCTCTACAAAGACAAATGTAACGTATGCCCGTCAAAGATACAGATGTGATGAGTTAAATAACACACTGGCTTTTCTTTTCTTTGCATTGAATTTCAAGCACATAAAGATGGAATGTGAAGAACAAATAGTAATAGAAGAAAAAATGATGTTAGTAGTTGACGGAGAACATAGGCCTAATAAGAGTCACCAATTGCTAGCCACAAAACTCCTTTTGTTTCCTCAAGATGGAGGGACAGGTTCATGTGTTTGTACTGGTGTCATTGTTAACCCTTACATGAACCTCCTGACGCATAAACATGGAGAAGATCAGCTTTAAAATGAGACTGATCTCATGGAATCATGTTGTATGTCACGCCAGTTCTTACAGGCATTTGGCGTGCTGTAAGTACGCATTTTCGACCTTTCTCATGTTATTCAACGCCATTTGATCACATGTCAAATTTACACCAAGATCTCCAGAACTGCCTGCCAAGTCTACACGAGTCACCAACCAGTGCATCCTTGGATTAAGCTAGCTGACAAGAAACAACATCCAGGTATTCCATGTGTTCTTGGTTTATGCAAACTTTCAAATGGAACAGTACTTGGGCCGCGACTGATGACGTTTAACAAGATCACAAGAACGGAATAACAGACGAGAACAAAGACAAGAAACGGCTATACACGTGGAAAGCTTCTAGGCGAAGAAGACACACCAATCCAATTTTTCGGCGGTCAGGTGTCGTCGGGCAGTCTGGTGAGGTCAGTGGCATGAGTCTGGTTGGTGTGTTCCATGTGATCAGCCATCATTAATCATTAATCATTAATGCCATTGCCAATCTTATCGGCTGATTCGACATGTATAACACTGGTCAACAACAAATTTATTGTTGAAGTTTTTTGAGCTGATTTAGGATAATTTTGGTGTGCTGAATCCAAAAATCACATTCATTTTGCTCAATCAGGTCAACTTTCTGAACTATGCTACATATTGGCTTTTTAACATTTTTGCTTACATTTATGGGCATTTTCACATCATATGACACAAAATTCTTTCATATTTCTTGCAATAAACGAGTTCTGAAGATTTTACTTAATTTTACTTTAATATTACAGGTGAATGAAATGGCTTCGACTAGAAGATCTTGCAAAAATAAGCCTGACGTATTCTGCTCCATCTGCGCTGAATACACCATTGTACCTAACAGGAATCAAGTCACAAGTTTCATAAAGTGTGCTTACCAATCTTATTTTGGTATTAATGTAATTAAATGTAATCAATTTTGTGAGAAGATCAAATTTTTCAAAATCAAATTAGCCAAAAAACCTGACCTGATTGAGAAAAACAGATGTCAGTTTTTGGATTTAGCGGTGCAAAATGGTCCTAATTCAGTTGAAAAAACCTAGACAACTTGCAAAAAAACATTTTTTTGTAACCCAGTATATCATCCACAACCCATAGTTCAGTCGGACCAGTCTGATTAGTGGAGAGATAGCCCTTAACTAGTGAATCAGTGAACAACAAGTTTCCATGTGAATACAGCTATGCCCGGGTACTTCACACTATTATTGTCTTCTATAACAGTCCATTCACTGCTCATATTGTATCTGAATGAGTGACAGTCAGTAGATTCCCAAACTGGAAGAAAACTCCGAACATTCTTCTATTTCCATTAGCTCAGTTAATATTCTCGTACACCACAGATTTGATACTGCTTGTACTTATTTGATTTTCTACTGCTCAGAGACTGTTATGACGTTCTTGTTTCTGCTGTTGCCCCTTCTCAGAGGGCCTTGGGGTTGGACTGGGCATGGGGGAAAATGATACAAAAGGCAATGTGTAATGAATGCACTGTAATTCTGCTCCTTTGTATGTACTGTTACATTGCTCATAAAAAGATAAATTTAAAAAAAAAAGAAAAGAAAACTCCAAACATTAAAAAGCCTTTATTAACATGACACGGTCATATCTACACCAAAATTTTTAGGTCTAGTTATGATCGTGCCATGTTAATAAAGGCATTTTAATGTTTAAAGAGAGTGCCTTGGACTTTTCTTCCAGTTGGTATCTACTTTATGAAACCCTTTTTCCAAAGAGCACCTCGAACAAACTCTTTTTGGTCTGAGAAGCATTCCTTCCCATGACTTTCTGAGTGCCAGTCAGTGTTGGCTATGGACTTCATTCATTCCATGAAGTGAACATTGTTAGCATTGTTAGCATAGTGCAATTTCTCTTCAGTTTTTGCCTGCAACATCTTTCTTTTTTCACAAGAAGGAGGAGCTGACAGCGCCAGTATCTTCTTTATTACTAGCCATCTGTTCAACAAATACAACAACAACCCTTCTGGACTACTGAACACTCCACTGATAACAATGACTGACGACAGCGAGCTCTGTGTTTGGTCTAGAGAGATGTTCCGTCATTTCCGGTTTTACGTTTCGCGCAAGCGCAGAACGTACGCTCAAGTCAGTAGTCGATTTGGCATGTCCTACACACTTTGGGAGCAGACTGAGCAGTCGGCCTACCTTCTCTGGTGACGATTGGCAGTTGGGTTGGTCGGTCTTTCGCCCTAAAATATGTACAGATAACACGGCAGTTAAAAGTGGCGAGTCATGATATTGCGTTGTTTAAAGTGCAGGTGTAAGCTGGTACAGTATGTTCCACCGAAGATGCCAGTGACTTCAAATTGATGTTTAAATAATGCGAACCCCGATCTGGTAAAATCTGCCGGGAAATGTCAATTCGATTTGCTTTACAGAAAACGTACTGCTTCTATTTCTTTTAGAAGGTTAAAGGGTCAAACTCCCAGATTCACTATTGATCGGATGGAGCATTAACATTTATGCTGACATCTTTAAAATGCAGTGGCTGTCAGAGCCGTATATGCCACCAGGCCAGACTCTGAAACACAGGCACATGGGCGCAGAATTACAATGGATGAGGAGACATTTTCTGCTGTAATGATCACCGTCCTCTGCACTCCATTTCTGAGAGCTTGTTCAATATTCTGGGTCTTTCTTTCTTTAGTTATCTGTGAATCTCATTTGCTTTTCAAAAGAGTTGCAATGAGGGTATTTTTAAGTGTCTGTCGCACTAGGATGTTTTGTTCTTTTCTGTCAATACCCACCGGAATGACAGAACAAAACAGGCAGAAGACATGGGCGGGTGGGGTTTCCTTTGGAGGTAGGGTGAGGAGTTGGGTCATTGAGGAGGGGTCGTTCACATCCAGAGGGGTCAGCTGAGGTGGGTCATCAGGTTAGGACACCCCCCCAGTGAGGTGTTATATATCCAACAAGGGGGAAACCCCAGGGTAGAACCAGGTCAACACCCTGGAGATGGATGGATGGATGGATGGATGGAATGAAGTAAAAAAAAAAAAAAAAGGATGGATGGATGGATGGAATTAAGTAAAAAAGGATGGATGGATGGATGGATGGAAAAAATGATGGATAGATAGATGAATGGATGGATGGATGGACGACAGATGGGTGGAATGAAGTAAAAAAGGATGGATGGACTGATGGATGTAATGAAGTAAAAAAGATGGATGGATGGATGGATGGATGGATGGATGGATGGATGGATGGATGGAAAAAATGATGGATAGATGAATGGATGGATGGATGAACGGATGGATGGAATGAAGTAAAAAATGATGGATGGATGGATGGATGGATGGACGACAGATGGGTGGAATGAAGTAAAAAAGGATGGATGGACTGATGGATGTAATGAAGTAAAAAAGATGGATGGATGGATGGAATGAAGTAAAATGGATGGGTGGACCGGTGGGTGGATTTCTTTCTTTCTTTTCTTTCTTTCTTTCTTTCTTTCTTTCTTCTTCTTTCTTTCTTTCTTCTTTCTTTCTTTCTTTCTTCCTTTCTTTCTTTCTTTCTTCTTTCTTTCTTCTTCCTTCCTTCCTTCCTTCCTTCCTTCCTTCCTCCCTCCTTTCCTCCCTCCTTTCCTCCCTCCTTCCCTCCTCTCTGTCCATCCCCTTCTTTTTCAGCTGCAGTTTAATGGAAATAACCCAGAGCCATAATGAAGGGACAGGAGGGGAGAGCACAGATTAGCCCACAGCTTTGCAGAGCTTTCAAAGGTCAGTATCTGTGTGGGCGTGTTCAGGACCATCACACTAGAATGCCAAATAAAATAGACTTTTCTCTTTCCCTTTCCTCACTTTTCCTTGTCTTTCAACGCTCCCTCTCTTTTCGTTCCTTTCCCCCTGTTTCGTCCCTGTGACCCGTTCAAACCACAGCCTGTTAGATATTCAATCACCCCCCCCCCCCCCCTTTTTCTTTCTTCTTAAAGGCTGAAAAGTCCAATGGCCGACCTCCAACCTCCCATATACATGCACTCTGCAAAAAAAAATAAAAAATAAAAAAGGAAAACCTGACAGAAGGATATTGGAAGCAGGGCTGTGCAGAATAAGGTGTGTGAAAGAGGCTCCGATTTCCTGTGGTTTCAGAGGACCACAGTCCGGCCCATCATATATTATTCATTTTCACGAGGAACACAGTCATATATCTCACACACTGTGGATGCATGGTTTCTATTTCACCAAAGTGAACAGGAGAATTGAATTTTCGATGAGCGGCCTATGAGAATATTGTTCCTAATAAATAGATCTGTTGGTGCTTTCTAAGCTCGCTGCAGTTTTGTCCAACAGTGAACGGAGCTGAATATGTTGGATTCTGAGCAAAAGGCTGAAGAAAGTCTGTGATGATTCTTTCACTTTTCAGTCTCTGATAACTCTTGGAATGCGTTTTTTCTTTCCCTTTACCAGAAAAGTAGATTCCTCCACTTTTTTTAGTCTTTTTTCTGTCTCTTTTAACCCTTTCATGCATAGTGGTCACTCCAGTGGACAGATATTCTCCAGCTGTTCTCTTGTACAGGGGAGAACAGGGGCCAGGTTAAGGACTTTGTGGACTGGTGCGACCTCAACCACCTACGACTGAACATTTCCAAGACCAAGGAAATGGTTTTGGACTTTTGGAGGAAGAGGTCCAAACTGATGCCAGGCACCATCCATGACACAGAGGTAGAAGCTGTCTCCAGTTCCAGGTACCTGGGAGTCCAGCTGGACAACAAGTTGGACTGGTCCTGTCATATGGAGACTCTGCACAAGAAGGGGCAAAGTAGACTGTATTTCCTACGGAGATTAAAGTCTTTCAACATCTCCAAGCCTCTTCTGTGCAGCTTCTACCAGACTGTGGTGGCTGGTGCCCTGTTTTTTGGTGTGGTGTGTTGGGGGGAGGGAGCTCGCATTTCAGACAGAAACAGACTGAATAACCTCATTAAGAAAGCCAGCTCCATCAGTGGGACTGGACACAGGTCAGCAGGTGGCTGGGCTGAGAATGCTCAGGAAACTGGACTCTATTTTGAAGAAAGCATCTCACCCACTGCACCATCTTGAGGTGTTCAGGGAGAGCACCTTCAGCCACAGACTGATTCCCCCTCAGTCCAGGACTGAACGCAGTAGGAGGTCTTTCCTGCCGGCTGCTATTGGACAGTTTAATTTCACTGCGCGATAAATTATTGTATGTTGTCCATACTTAGGTGTTTGGGTTATTGTATTATTTACATTACTTGTATTGTACATAGTATATATATATATATATATATATATATATATATATATATATATATATATATATATATATATATATTATTCTCTTTACTTCTTCGTTCCATTGTGGGTTGTTGTGGGATGTTCTCGTGATGGGTCAGTGTGTTTTTCTTGTACTGCTGCTGTAGTAATGAAGCAATTTCCTGCAAAGGATCAATAAAGTATCTATCTATCTATCTATCTATCTATCTATCTATCTATCTATCTATCTATCTATCTATCTATCTATCTATCTATCTATCTATCTATCTATCTATCTATCTATCTATCTATCTATCTATCTATCTATCTATCTATCTCTCTATCTATCTATCTACCTACCTACCTACCTACCTACCTATCTATCTAGAATAGTACATAAAAATAAATGAAAAATGTACGAAGTAATAAATAACATCGAAAAATAGGCAACAAAATGAACAAAAACTACCAAAGTGATGAATAAAATGTACATTTTTGTTAATTTTATTGATCACTTTGGTTGTTATATATGGTAAATCTACAAAATAGTAAGTGACATGAACAAAATAATCTACAAAAAACACAGAATTGAAGAGACAATAATAAAATAGGCAACAAACTGAACAAAAAAATAAATAAAAGTGAACACAAATAATAAAAAAAATTAGCATAATAAGGTTGAAGACACGTCTACAACACTGATTCACCAGTACAACTCATGGAGTTGGATCAGTGACAGTGCATGGACACAGTGGGTTTTACATACATTAAATGAACAAAAATGAATAAAACCATTTACAAGAAATAATAACATGGAAAAAACAAAACAAAACAAATAAGCAAAAAAATTTACAAAAACGAAGTTGAAAAAATAAAATGAGAACAAAATAAACAAAATCAGCCAATGTTTTCAATAAAATGAACACACTGGGTTCATATATATATGTCAAATGAAATGAACAAAAATGAATAAAAACATTTACAAGAAATAATAACGTGAAAAAATAAACAAAAAATGTAATTAAAAAAAAAGCAACAAAATGAACAAAAACAGCCAATGTATTCAATAAAATGAACAAAAATCTATCTATCTATCTATCTATCTATCTATCTATCTATCTATCTATCTATCTATCTATCTATCTATCTATCTATCTATCTATCTATCTATCTATCTATCTATCTATCTATCTATCTATCTATCTATCTATCTATCTATCTATCTATCTATCTATCTATCTATCTATCTATCTTCATGGGTTTTGTTGTTTTAGTTCCATATCAGCCGACACAGTGGACACTTATGCACCATCCCAAACACTGCCGTTCATACAATTATTGTAACTTTGCTGCTCATGATAAACCTGATCTGCAGTTACATGTTTGAGTGTAAATCAGTTGCTACTTGTTATTAGACTGTAATTAACAGTTTTCTGAAACAAAAAGTTTTTTTTTTTCATATCATTACAAAGGACATTCCATCAACAAATCAATCAATAAATAAAAATTATTTAAAAAATGTAGCTGAAAAAAACTGTTGCATTATGCAGTTTCCAATCAAGACCATTTTTAATGTAAAAAAAAAAAAAGCTAAAACTGTCAAATTCCTGGGAGGATTTTATCACCATGAAATGAGTAATAACTAATATTAGAGTATGATAAAATGTGAGAAAACATTAGCGATTTAGCAGTTAAATTAGTTTGTCACTTATGTGGCATTAAAAATGTTTTTATTTCATAGTTTTCACACAGTATATCACTTTCTGATGATGAGTTTTAAATATACGTTTCTTTGCTTCAAAAATTAGATGCATGGTGTCCAGCTGAGTGGATATTTTTGTAACTCCATGAAAAATAGGTTCATAAAAAGAACATTCATTTGCATTGTTTTTTTCAAGCCTAAAGAGGAATAAAAACACTCAAGAAAAAAATATTGACTCAGATTTTCATAATTCATGCATGAAAGGTTTAAGTGCATTTTTTTTTTTTCGTACATTTGTAGCATATCTGGATATCTCCATCCGTTTTCAACACGGGTCAGACTTCTTCTCGCAGCAGGAGGCACGGAAATAACAACATAATAAGGATCCAGTGTGTGATTGGAGACATGGGATTGATTTACACATTTAACGGTGTCGAATCGTGTGGGATCACACATACCCACAGAAAAGCTTTTATCTTGCTCTGCTGCCGCTGCTTTTCCTGAAAACACTAGTTGGAGTCAGAGGAAGAGAGATACAGAAGAGCCAACGTCAGAGGCAGAAACTGATATGAAAAAGTAAATAGACTGGGATAAAAGCCGATCAGCATCTGCGAACTGTACAAAATCTGAACTGTGGTGCATTTCCTTAGAGAAACAGGCTGATACTTGAAGGCTTTTCTGCAAACTGTAGAGGGAGCGCTAACACAAAACGCAAAAAACACAAGAATACAAGAACAATATTTTATGAAAACGTTCATGTTTGTAAAATCATTTTACCCATAAAGACCCAGTGCTACTTTTGTGTCAGTTCCCAAATGAATTTTTCTATCTATTTAACTTTCATAAGTGATTTATGTCCATTTATTACAATATTAACTTCTGTATTTTACATTTTTTTCATTAAAAATCATGTATTTTGCTATATTTAATTCACTGGTCATGTAGATGGTCATAAAAGCTCAGGTTAAAGTTGAGGGTTATTATATCAGAGACAGAGAAAACTGAAGAACAAAAGGATTTTTTTCTGCAAAATCTCTCAGTAACTGAACATAGACCCAGTGTGTCCATCCACTGTCACTGATCCAACTATAGAGTTTTGTTTTGTTTTTTTCTTCAGTTTCATTCAGTTTGTTGCTTATTTTGTTCTTGTTGCTTATTATTTTTGTTCATTTTTTTTTAATATTTATTCATTGAGTTTATTTTATTACTTTGGCTTTGATTGTTCATTTTGTTGCCTATTTTAGAATTTTTTTCATCAATTTTGTTTAGTTTATAGATTATTTTGTTCATGTTACTTCTTATTTTGTTGATTTGCTGTTTATTTTTGTTAATGTTATTGATAACTTTGGCTGTTTTTTCTCATTGTAAGTCAGAGTAAATTCAAATGTTATTATATCGAAACAGAGAAAACTGAAGAAATATGTCTTTTTCAGCAAAGATATCAATAACTGAACATAAAAACAAGTGTGTCCGTCCACTGTCATTGATCCAACTCCATGGGTTTTACTGGTTAATCAATGTTGTAGAAGATGATGGTGTTTCCACGGTAACCACGGAGCCTCTGAACGTCCAAACGGGTCATATCTGATGACCATGAAAAGACGAAGAACTGTGTTTTACACCAATTATTGACATGTACTGATAGGATTAGTGGATCAACAGGTATTAAACAGTTCAGATCAGTAGATGCTTTTGGTCACCAGTGGCTGTTAAAAATATTTATATATATGGGTTAAATACAGTTACATGACTCTTCAGTTCCTAATAGTGCACATACATGCAGACTAAAGTGAGATGCCACTTCTCGGTGTTTGCACCAAGTGTTGACAGAAACACAGAGAAGCACTCATTCGTCCATGGATCAGTCGTCTGAACTTGTGACTGAATCTATGCAGAGCCACAGACACACATTGATTGTGAGGGGAAACCTTTAGCCTATAGCCTCACACACAAAAACAGCTCTTCATGTGGTTGAACCTCAGACGGCTGTGTTCAGCAGAGCTATTTCAGGAAAACTGTGGACTGTATTTGGAGAAACACTCTGCAGCAGCTGGAGAAAAAAAGGCTGAATATGTTCATTTGACTGGAACTGGTTTGGATTTATTCCTATTCTGTCACTGTTACATTAACCCTTTATCGGGCAAGTGACTATTTTTGGTAATTTCAAGACAGCGACAGCAATAGTTCCAGTGAGAACGGTGAGTCAACAATCTCAGGTCCAATGTGTTCTCCAGAGTCTGCATGAACAGTGAGTGGACCTGCTTTGTTTGGTACCATGAAGTAATGGTACTAATGTCAGGGATCATGTGGATGTGGACTGGATCAGATACAGGTCACATATGGGCAAGAAAATCAGATTTGGCCCACATTTACCTGCAGTCTGAACGTGGCCTTTGTGGCTCCTCAACAACACTTTATGTCCAACACAGAGCAGGAAGAAGCCGAGGTTATATCATCCCACCGCAGTTTTACATGACTAATATATACAGTCCACAGAAAAGAACAGGTGAGCCACAGAGAAAGTCGAAATAAAACTAACCTGACATGGGCAACGCCGCTACTACTGAAGAAACACTTTTAAAGAATGTTTGGCACCTGCTGCAGACACGCACTACCTGAAGCAGTGGTGTGCACAGACTTTTGAAGGGCAGGGGCGAAAAGGGAAAAAAAAGGGCACATACAGCATGTTCTCGCCACTGAAGAGGGTACTTTATAGTACATTTTGACTCCCAAGAGGGCACTTTAGTGCACATTTTGGCTCCCAAAAGGTCCCTTTAGCACGCATTTTGACTCCCAAAAGATCAATTTAGCACACATTTTACTCCCAAGACGGCACTTAAGTATGCATTTTGGCTCTCAAGATGGCACTTTAGCAAGCATTTTGACTCCCAAGAAGACACTAGCATGCACTTTGACTCCCAAGAGGGCACTTTGGTGTGCATTTTGGCTCCCAAGAGGGCACTTTAGTGCACGTTTTGGCTCCCAAGAGGGCACTTTAGCATGCATTTTGACTCCCAAGAGGGCACTTTAGTGCACGTTTGGCTCCCAAAAGGTCACTGTAGCACGCATTTTGACTCCCAAGAGGGCACTAGCATGCATTTTGACTCCCAAGAGGGCATTTTAGCACGCATTTTGACTCCCAAGAGGGCACCTTAACTCGCATTTTGACTCCCAAGAGGACACTTTAGCATGCATTTTGACTCCCAAGAGGGCACTTTAGTGCATGCTTTGGCTCCCAAGATGGCACTTTAGCATGCATTTTGGCTCCCAAGAGGCACTAGCATGCATTTTGGCTCCCAAAAGGTCACTTTAGCACGCATTTTGGCTCCAGACAGCACTAGCATGCATTTTGACTCCCGAGAGGGCATCTTAGCACGCATTTTGACTCCCAAGAAAACACTTTAGTGTGCATTTTGGCTCCCAAGAGGGCACTTTAGCACACATTTTGGCCCCCAAGAGGGCACTTTAGTGCACGTTTTGGCTCCCAAAAGGTCACTTTAGCATGCATTTTGACTCCCAAGAGGGCACTAGCATGCATTTTGATTCCCAATAGGGCATTTGAGCACGCGTTTTGACTCCCAAGAGAGCACTTTGGCACGCATTTAGACTCCTAAGAGGGCACTTTAGCGTGCATTTTGGCTCCCAAAAGGTTACTTTAGCACACATTTTGGCTCCCAGGAGAACACTTTAGCACGCATTTTGACTCCCAAGAGGGCACTTTAGTGCACGCTTTGGCTCCCAAGATGGCACTTTAGCATGCATTTTGGCTCCCAAGAGGCACTAGCATGCATTTTGGCTCCCAAAAGGTCACTTTAGCACGCATTTTGGCTCCAGACAGCACTAGCATGCATTTTGACTCCCGAGAGGGCATCTTAGCACGCATTTTGACTCCCAAGAAGACACTTTAGTGTGCATTTTGGCTCCCAAGAGGGCACTTTAGCACACATTTTGGCCCCCAAGAGGGCACTTTAGCATGCATTTTGGCTCCCAAGAGGCACTAGCATGCATTTTGGCTCCCAAAAGGTCACTTTAGCACGCATTTTGGCTCCAGACAGCACTAGCATGCATTTTGACTCCCGAGAGGGCATCTTAGCACGCATTTTGACTCCCAAGAAGACACTTTAGTGTGCATTTTGGCTCCCAAGAGGGCACTTTAGCACACATTTTGGCCCCCAAGAGGGCACTTTAGTGCACGTTTGGCTCCCAAAAGGTCACTTTAGCATGCATTTTGACTCCCAAGAGGGTACTAGCATGCATTTTGATTCCCAATAGGGCATTTGAGCACGCGTTTTGACTCCCAAGAGAGCACTTTGGCACGCATTTAGACTCCTAAGAGGGCACTTTAGCGTGCATTTTGGCTCCCAAAAGGTTACTTTAGCACACATTTTGGCTCCCAGGAGAACACTTTAGCACGTATTTTTCAACAGTTGGGCCCCCCTCCTGTGCATACCACTGACTTGAAGACATTCTTGTTGACGAAGCATGACTTGCTTTGTCATGGTGTTGATTCTCAGTAACACACTTGCAGATACATACATTCGTTTACGCAGAATAAACGAATCCTCACAACTGCTGCCATCGGTAACACAGCTTAAGAGTTCGCACACACACTTACAGTTGGTGGATATCTGCGACAGCACATACATAATATTCTGCCGCTTAAGGGCAACAACAACACACTGCATTCTCCTTAAAATTCTCTGAACTGCTCGGGGTCTAATCCAAAGCGAGAGTACGTGTCAATCTCCGCTATTATTCGCAATGACAATGTTGGGATGAATAAAGCGGGCCGAGACATTTCCAATGAGACGGCGTGTTTAACATAACAAAAGGGCTGTTTTTCTATGCATCTTTTTCTGTTTTCTGAAAAACCTTGATTTCATTCAGGCGGTAAGTCAGTCAGTGCTATCATCTCCTCTTGTCATTGCATGTTTTTTAAGCCTCCTTAAGCCATATCTTTGTCATACTCCTTACTTTCTTTCTTTCTGTCTTTTTCTTTTTTGTGTGTGTGTTGCATTCCCTTTTCTTCTTCTGTTTCCTCGTCTTCTCTCTTTCCTCTCGGAGGATTTGCCCCAGACATAAAACGCTTGTGTATTCAATTATTTATTTATTTATTTGTGTGTGATTTGCATAAGGACAGAGGGTGTTACAGTGAATGTGTGGGATGGATAAGAGAGGTCAGAGGATGGGGATGATGTAGTTATGGGTTTGCAATTAATGGATTTCCATACGGTAATGGGTGGTGTTTGGGAGGCAGGACGACGCTCCCAGAAGAGAACGAAGCTGACCTCCGACAAATGAACCCATCACCTTAAGCAGAGGGAGAGGCCGACCTCGGAGAAAACAGAACAATCTCCCACTTAATTTCACAGACACTCATTTACAGACGTTTCCATCGGAGAGAGTTTGAAGGAAAGAGATTAAATTGCTTCATGCATTGATAATATCTTATATTTTGTATTAGAGCGAGACGAGATGGAAAAAGGGGAGAGACAGATGGACAGACTGACCAATCTCTGGGCGATCTCCTTAATTTCACAGGCACTCATTTACAGCCGTTTTCATAGAAGAGAGGGAGATTAAATTGCTTCATGCATTGAAAATGTCACATTTTTTGTAAAAGAGAGAGGAAGGAGATAGAGGGCACGAACCCGCTGGCTGGGCTTTTGGTCTGCAGTGCCTCTGAATCCAATTCACGCTGCTTCCCGTTCCATCACCCTTTTCATCAGCTTATCAAATTTTTATTGAGGTGAAAAGAAATAGATACACAACTACGGTATATCAGTTGACATAAAGATTTTCTATTATGTTTCTCTATATGCGACTTTTTACGGTCAACAAATCATGAAAAGAGCAAATGAGTTAAAGCCAGAGCTGATAGGGTTGTGAAAAATAATAAAAAAAATACAGTGTAATGCTTGACATGTCCTTCATGATGGAGCCGAATAACATAGTGGGAATTGATTTTCTAATATTTTAGAAGCCATAACATGCATAATATATACATATCCCTATGAACATGTGATATAAAAATAAATAAATAAAAATGCAATAATGTACAAAAACAAACTTATTGTTGTTTTTCTCAGTGACATGTTGGCAGAATTGTTGCTAAGTAACTGTAGAAAAAGGCAAAAACATTATTAGAACAAAAATGTTCATATCAGGAAGTATTGATAATTCACAAACAAAGACTAGTGTTATATGTGAAATGGTTTTATTAAATACCAGGTCGCCCATAGAGTTAGAATAATTTATTTTCATTCACATTCCTATTTTTTTTATTTTTATTTCTGCACATCAATAATCCCCTTTGACCAGGTGTAATGATCACATACGGAGTCCCAGTCACTCTTTATCTACAAGAATAAATCACATTGTCACAATCATTTCATGAGAAGAGGTAAAAAATATTTGATTCCAACTCCCTCAGAAGAAAAACAAGCAGAATACTTTATTAATCCCAGAGGGAAATCTGTAATATTGCAGAAACTCCAAGAACAGTATTTGTCAGTATATAAATATTTATATAAAAATGTCAAATGGAAAAATAATTTCACGTGAGTAAATATTCAGAAATAAAAAAAAAAAAAAAACATTCCTAAAATTTGTTCAAACCTAAAAAAAAAAAAAAAAAAAAAAAAAAAAAAAAACAGTCAAATGTGAAGTCTAGATGGACTGGGGTTGTGGGTGGGAAATTATGGAGTGGAGCTGATGATGCAAAGTTAAAAACAAAAAAAAAAAAGTGTCTTAATTTTTAAATTCTTTAGTAATATTGAACTGAGATGGTAGATATGTTTTTGTTGTTGTTGATTTTTTTTTCTGTTTATGGTGTGAATGCTCGCTGTACACATTTAATTTAATGTAAGCAGTGGATCAGGTGAAAAAGGTAGGCAAAAAAATACGCTTTTGCTTCTAGTCTATTCCTGTTTTGGTTTTTATGTTTATTCTAATTATTATACTAAGTACAATGAATGATGTACAAAACAAAAATTCATTCCTTCATTCATATGTACAAATGTAAAAAAAAAAATACAGTTAGGAAGTGACAAGTACTAAATATACAGATTTTCATATTATTGAACAGTAGCAGATGGGATGATTTCACAGATATTAGGTAATAAAACATAATCCCACAGCAGTATATTAACTGAAAAGTCAAACATGTTGACGTAGATTATATTGCTGTATTATATTTTATTGCAGATTATATAGATTATATTGTATTGTAGATTATGGGGTTGTCAAAGTGTATTTTTTAATATCTACAATATTCACGTAGATGGAAACAGATGCTTTAGATTTTGCTCAAATCCACACCCAGCTTCTTCATTATAAATTTGTTTCTGGCTGTTATTTTTGCATTACTTATTTATCTATTTATTTATTTAACATTGATTATTGATTTTTTTTTTTACAACAGTATTTTTGCTGTTTTGTTGTTCACGCACAGATGAGCACCTGAGTCCTTCATATACATCTACATTTTGTGTTTTTGACCCAGTGAAACACCCTCCAGCACCGTGGAAACACCGTCATCTTCTACAGCATTGATTCATCAGTAAAACCCATGGAGTTGGATCACTGACAGTGGATGGAGATGTTTGTTTAATGATATATTCAGCAAAAACAGTCACTTTTTCTTCTGTTTTCTCCGTTTTGATAGAATAACCTTTGAATCTACTCTCAGCTTCTACGTGATCAGTGAATTAAATGTTGGGAAATACTTGATTTTCACTGAAATAATGCAAAATGGAGAGGACAATATTATAATAAATAAGATAAGATAAGATAAGATAAGATAAGATAAGATAAGATAAGATAAGATAAGATAAGATAAGATAAGATAAGATACCACAACTGAGAGTTAAATATAAAGGAAAATGAGAAATTTGGTATTTATATAAATAGAGAATTTTCAATTAAACATTCTTAAAATTCAAATGGTATTTACATGTTTACATTATTTACATTGTGGTTGTACAATGAAATAAATGGTGGTAAATGACTTAGGGAATGTTAAACAGAGAACGCACAACTGAAGTTACATTACAAGAGTTGGATTTTTTTTTACATGTACAATATCCACAGAGATGAGAACAGATGTGTTAGATTTTTGTCAAATCCACAAACACCCTCTTTATAATAAATAACTTCTTTCTGGCGTTGTTTATTGATTTTTTGCAATAGTCTTTTCTACTTGTTCATTATTAGGTACATGCATGAGCACCTGATTCCTTCATATGCATCTACATTTTGTGTTTATTAAGATAAGATAAGATAAGATAAAATAAGATAAGATAAGATAAGATAAGATAAGATAAGATAAGGTAAGGTAAGGTAAGGTAAGGTAAGGTAAGGTAAGATAAGATAAGATAAGATAAGATAAGATAAGATAAGATAAGACAAGATAAGATAAGATAAGATAAGATAAGATTTATCCCACCATGGGGAAGTTTAACAGTTTAAAGCAGCAAACAAACAACACACTAGTGCAAAAGAAAGGCAGGCAGAAATAAAAGTTCTTAAAGTATAAATAAAGTATAAAATTTAAAGATATTAACATATTTACAAAGTGAGATATTACCCAGTGGAACTCCTTTTCTTTTAACCCTTTCATGCATGAATTATGAGAACCTTAATCAAGATTTTTTTTTTTCCTTAGTGTTTTTATTCATGACATTTCGGCATGTAAAAAAAAAAAAAAAAAAACTATACGATTGATTTTTTATTATCCTATTTTTCATGGAGTTACCAAAGTGTCCACTCAGATGGACACCATGCATTTGATGTTAGAAGCAAAGAAACATGTATTTGCTGATATACTGTGTGAAAACTATGAAATAAATGCTGATAATCTGATGTTTTCTCACATTTTAACATACCTGCATGGATATAATATGCAAAAAAAAAACTTTTTTTTTAACAATTAGCAATTTTTTCTGCTCAAACATGTTACTGCAGATCAGGTTTATCTAGAACAGTTAAGTTACAGTAATGGTATGAATTGCAATGTATGGGATGTTGCATAAGTGTCCACTGTGTTGGCTGATATGGAACTAAAACAACAAAACCCATGAATATACAAGAGAACAGCTTTGAACAGCTGTCCGCTGTAGTGACCGCTGTGCATGAAAGGGTTAATTATAAGTACTTGTTTTCTAATATCAAACCAATGTGACTGTGCTTCTGTTTCGTCCTTTACTGTCAGGTTAAATCACCGCCTCACGTACACTTTGTACAGATTACAGATTACTTTCATACCTGCTCGTCTCCAGCGGAGTCTCAGTCTCCTTCGATTTATTCATTATTTTATCTGAGATGTGACAGAATGCAGGTGCACCGACAGAGAATGGAGAAATCGAAGTCACGTGACAAAATACTCACCTCATTCCACACGTCTAATAGGTTTCAGGAGCTGTCGGAATGATTCTCTGCTATTATACACACATGATTAGTTTTCAGAGGAGTTTTCGGTGAATATACTATCAATTACTTCCTGTCTCTTTGCGATCTTCCCTGGAGACAGGTGGATTTAGTGGCTTCACGGCTTCTGATGTGACAGTGTGTTAATTGAGCTATTAGCCAGAGGTGTGTGTGTGTGTGTGTGTGTGTGTGTGTGTGTGTGTGTGTGTGTGCGTGTGTGTGTGTGTGTGTATGACAAAGAAAATAAGAGGAAATATATATACCCTGTCCTCTAATTAACACCTGCCAGCATTTGCAGAATTATAGGTGAGAACTATTAAATATCATCGTCTCCGTTTGTTCTATTTCTGTTTGTAATATTTCTGATTTGTGTTATATGTTATATGGAGTCACGTCTATGTGACACTGAAAGGAATGAGCTTTACTGAGGAGGTGAGTGTCTTTGCACCGAACACCAAGTCATCAACACTTACACTTGGAGCGTCACATCACTAATCTTTTACTGCAAAAATCAAAACCGTGTCAGCAAAGTTTAGATTTGCACCTTCATTTTTTCACTCCATCTTCTCTGTTGCTTGTCTTCATTTTGTCCAGAAAGCAGCAGCAGACAGGTTCAAAACTCATACCCAGTTTGCACCAACACTACTCTGTTTTTTTTAACCCTTTAACCCAGTGGTTCCAACCTTTTTTGTCTCGTGACCCCATTTTGACATCACAAACTTCTGACGACCCCACACATTCAAAACAGAGACTTTGTTTTTTTTGCTAAAATTAATTTGTTTTTAGCTTACCGGCCGTCATGCGGCATCCGGCGTTGGCGTCTGTCATCCGTTACAAAAATTTTAATCGTCTTCTTCTCTGAAACTACAATTCCAGTTGACTTCCAACTTGGTGTACAGCTTCTTTATGATGATGCCAACAAAAGTTAGTGAAATTATTTGGATCCGGATCTGATTCTGGATTTGGGGCCACTTTGAAAAATGTCCTCATTATAAACGATAGGAAGTGGATGGATGCAATAACTCAGTAAATATAAATGATATCCAGTGTAAATTTCTACAGTCCAGCCCTGATGGGGAGATGACCAAAACATAATGTCCACATGCTGATCAGGATCTTCTTCTGGATCCAGGAACTGACGGAAAATTTAACATGGGCTGTTGTAGGGAAAAAATTTAAATCATCTTTTTCTCCGAAACTCCAGTTCTGATTGACTTCAAACTTGGTATACAGCTTCTGTATGATGATGTCAACACAAGCTATTGAAATTATCTCCATCCAGATCTGATTCTGGATTTGGTGCAACTTTGAAAAATTTCCCCATTATAAGAGATAGGAAGTGGATTGATCCAATAAATCAGTATCAATGATATCAAGTTGGAATTTGAATTTTTTACAGATCTGATTGGAATATGAGCAAAACATGGACTATTTCAGTAACAGAATAAATACACAGAACTGAGTGATAATAAATGGCATCTGGATCCATTTCCCAAAGCTTTTAATTTGGCCGGTAAGCTACAGGGCCATTGGTCCGATTTTTGATCATGTAATCATTTGCTATACTATGTTGCAAATAAACATTAAATTTAGAGGACATTTAGTCTATATAATGTATATTATTGTGGACAGAGGCAGTAAATCCAGGTGTAGATTACTGCACAAAGTGAGAATTGGATTTTCCTTGGTCAGGATATGTACAGTCAGTCCAGTTTGGATTTACAAGGAGGAAAATTAATTCTGAACAAACAAGAATTGAAACTATGAATTATGAAAGAGCTGCAGCATCTGAAACTGACCACAATGAACATTTGACACATAAACAGAACCACAGCGCTGCTGTTTTAGCTTCACAGTTTGTCGTGTCTTTTATATATTGGGATTGTCTCTGTCAACTCACCATATATTTTTTATTAGTACGTTTTTTTTTTTTGTTTTTTTTTATCAATTACTAGAAATTTCAGGTGACCCCATTTGAATTCCAGGTGATCCCACGTGGGGTCCCGACCCCAAGGTTGAAAAACACTGCTTTAACCCCTGTGATGTGATTCCAGATAAAGGTGGTGCTGTGAATCTGGATCTTTTTCAGGTTCATTACAGCTGCTGTGAGTATGTGCTTGTGTTCCTTTTCTTCTGTGGTTTTGTTTTACTGTGTGTTTTCGGGTCAAAACAGATGGAACTAGAAAAACACTTGGAGAGCGCAGACCTCCGCCAAGGCAGATCAGCGCCCCCACCCCCAAACACCACCAAATTCTAATCATTTGTTCCTTTTGCCAGTATAAACATTTTCTGAAAAATTCATACAAACCCGTCCATAACTTTTTGAGTTATCTTGCTAACAGACAAACAAACAGACAAACCCAGATGAAAACATAACCTCTGCAGAGGAAATAACAGAAAAAGCAAAAACAGGAATTGAAGTTTGACAAGTTTGGAGTAAATAAGGCACTCAGAATGTACATCAATAAGAGATTTAGGATGTTGAACATCAATTGTGAACTGGAATACACTGAACAACAAGGACTTGAATTTGGGCCCAGTAGTTTTAGTTTTGGCCTCTTTTTCCAAGTCAGTCCAGCTGCTTTTTGACACTTGGTTGAACTTAGAATAGAATAGAATAGAATAGAATAGAATAGAATAGAATAGAATAGAATAGAATAGAATAGAATAGAATAGAATGCCTTTATTGTCATTATACATATGTACAACGAAATTATAAGAGACAACTCTCTGGTGGTGCGTAGTGCAAAACAGTTTAAAGAAGAAGAAAGAAGTATAAATATACTTCAAAAAGTATATTTCAACTTCAAAAAGCAGTTACAGGGTCAAAACTCAGTAAAAACACAGTAAAAAAAAATAGATAAAATAGAGGAAAATCACCACAATACTGCAAAAAAACTGTAAACCCTCCCCCAAAAAACGCAAGGAAAACAGTGTAAAAAAAAAAAAAAGGAAAAAAAGAAAAAAAAAAAAAAAAGAAAGAAAAGAAAAGCCCAAACCATGTATTTTTGTAGTGAGTTGGTCTCACTCAATCCTCTGGGATTCATCCTCCATTACGAAGGTGGTGGGGGATGCATTGAGCATGCTCAGAAGTCTATGGAACCCACAACATCTATTCTATCAGCATGTTGTGAAATTGTTCCTATTGAGCAAACAGTTGAATTTTTATGAATATTTAAAAGAAATCACACACTCAGAACACTTACCACAGACATATCAGGAGTTAAAGGGTTAAATAAATTCTGTCCACTTGACCTTTATTTTACATCTCTGTCCACACAACAACACAAAAATGATTCCAAAATGATCCTATTCCAGAGTAATGGGTATATCAGGCAGTGAAAATACTTAAAAATGCTATAATATGTGAATGTTCCTATTTACATCAGTGGAATAAAACTGTTTAAACTGTTTCGGTTTAGTTACTCAGTTGTGACCAAAAGTTTGAGCAGTGACACAAATTGACTCATTTGCATAAATGTGATTTATTTGCTAATGAAAGTCTTTGAAACTTGGGAAATGCTTATAGTTGTTCTCATTGCACTTTAGAAATACATAAAAAAGGTTGTTAATGACCAAAGGTGATTACTGATGTGTAGAAACAGGAATGAGTAAAGGAATGGGTCTGAAAACAAAATTATTACAACTTTATAGTCAACAGTGTATTTCAGTGCAACTTTGACATACCTGGACCAAAGTACCTTTTTTTCCCCAGTATTATATTTATTGAAATTTTTGGTTATATGTGGTTCGAAGGTTACATTTAGCAAGAGTATGAGTAAAAAGTAGAAGGTGGAAGAAAAAAAAAAGTAGAAAAGTTCATGTATGTAAAATCGATACGTGGATATGCAGAGGGTGGAGCTATTTCTCTCAAGGTTCATTCATTAGGTGTGATAAATCATTATTTTCAAGATATTATAAAGCGTCCCCACACTTTATGAAATAAGTGCTGTTTACCTTTAAGTATAAAAGTCATTTTCTCCAGATGTAGACAGAGCCAGTTCTCTGAACCACTGTGGAACACTCGGTTTACGCATCTTTTTCCATGTCAACGCAATCACTCTTTTTGCCTGTAGAAAGCACATATTAAGAAAGATTTGTTCATGCTGTGTTATGTTATGCCCCTCTATGTAAAGGTATGTGCATATTTAACTAAAATGTTTGTTCCTTCTATGATCTGATCATTTTATCCAAATAAAAAATGAAGATTACGATGATCAGACAGTTAAAGTTGCACTATAGGAAGCGTCTAATAATACAGTACGCTAAATAACTATTATTGTTAATAACAATAAAAACAGTAAAATTGTATAATAATATGTTATTTGTAGCAGCAAGTTTCATTTTCAGTAATTACATCAGTGGTTCCCAACCTTTTTTGGCTCATGACCCCATTTTACCATCACAAACTTCTGGCGACCCCAGACATTCAAAACAGAGAATTTTTTTTTTTTTTTTTTTTGCTAAAATTAATTTGTTTTTGATTGTATAATAGTTTGCTATGCTGAAAATAAACATTAATTTTAGATGACATTTAGTCTATGTAATGTATATGATTGTGGATGGAGGCAGTAAATCCAGGTGCAGATTACTGCACAAAGGGAGAATTGGATTTTCCTTGGTCAGGATATGTACAGTCAGTCCAACTTGGATTTACAAGGAGGACAATTAATACTGAACAAACAAGAACTCAAACTATGAATTATGAAAGAGCTGCAGCATCTGAAACTGACCACAATGATCATTTGACAGATAAACAGAACCACAGTGCTGCAGTTTCAGCTTCACAGTTTGTCATGTCTTTTATGGACTGGGATTGTCTCTATTAACTCACTACATATTTTTGATTAGTAATTATTGTTACTATTTTTTGATCAATTACTATAAATTTCAGGCGACCCCATTTGAATTCCAGGCGACCCCACATGGGGTCCTGACCCAAAGGTTGAAAAACACTGAATTACATTGATTAAAAGCTCTTTCAGCCTGCCCGCGGGCCGAAAAAATTATATTAATATTAATCTACTATAAAAATATAATAAATCAGGACAATGAATGTTTTTTTCAACTTTTGCTCAAAGTTTAGACCCTAATGTGAATTAAAGTACATCAAAAGTGTATTTTAGTGCAAACTTTAATGTTCAAACATGATTTTTAATCTTTGTGGGGTGAAATATATGCTATTAAAAATCTCTGACACAAACAATTAATTTATGCATATCATCGTCAATCCAGCCGGAAAAAAAACAGGCGAGGATAAAAATTCCAATTTCTCTTTTAGTTTGTTACAGTTTACTCAGGCATAGTAATAGATACAATATTTTAGACAATAGGAATAGATTCTGTAAGGTCTGTAAATGTCCATAGACACCAAGAACATCCATATGAACCTTATTATTGTGGCGTAATTCTTCATTTACTTTGGGTATGTCTGTTTAGGCATTTTTCCCCTGAAAATATGGTCAGGGTTTAAGATATCATATGTATCTCCAGTCTCATCTACATAACACCTATGAAAATACCCCTCTAATTTATGATCTATGTCAAAAATATACACAAAAACAAACCAAAAACCCATCAAAAACACTAAAATATGACATGTCAAATAAAGAAGCACAAAAAGTTCAAACACCAGCTATTATCTTGACAATCAACACAGAAATAATGACTCATAAAACTGTCATAAAACACCTAAACTAGTCGCATTAATCTCTTCTTGCACGGTCATTATATTAAACACATTTTAATGATGTCACTCATCTTATTTACAGGATATTTTCCGATGGCGTTAATAGCACACAATTAGACTAATGTAGACGCATTTGAGAATATGTAAAATAAAATGGCAGCTTAGAAAATAACATTTAGACAGACACGTTGACTTTAGTGCAGATGTCCAGGCTACTTTGTCACACAAATGCATCTATAATAAGCTTGTAATTATGAGGAGTTTGGAGGCTGATGTGGAGCGAGGGAGTAGCAAAGCACAGTGAACATCTCCAAGTATGGGTTGATCGGCAGGGCTGTTATTTATTTTTGGGTGTGTGTCGTGCATGGGAGGCGGGGGGGTCTATTGACAGGCTGCTATTCTTTATACTGTGCAGTGGGATATGGAGTGTGACAGTCGGTGTGTTGGTGTGTATGGGTGACCGAGTGGTGGTGGTGGGGGTTCAGGGGTGTGGACTCAGCGGCTGATCGAATTCTCCCTGCTGACAAGTCCTCGTATCGATCCGTCTGCGGCCGACACATGGCCACACACACGCACAAACACACAAAACCAGCAACCGGGGTACAGGGAAAACCTGTCACACACATATAACATGTTGAGCACCAGGCCACGGCGTTCTGCCTGGGCTGGATTTATTTTCTTAATATATCATAGAGGTTTAGAGGTAGATGAAAACACTATACAGAGGATACAGAAGCATGAGACACTGTGGACAGAACTGAAGACAGCGACAAATGTCTGAAATGTGTCCTTGGATATTTATGTCTCTCATGTCTTGTATATGGCAGGGGTGTCAAAAATACAGTCCGTGGGCCAAAACTGGGTTAAGGTTGGATGGGATGAATGTGTGACATGCAAAAAATACACCGAAGCTTTTAAATTTTAGTGCAGGTACCACATACGACCCAATTCAGTCTCAATAGGGTCAGGCCACAACAACAACCAGGCAAAATTAATCAATACATTTAATTAACCAAGCATCAAACTTAACAAAGTAATAAATAAAATGAACTAAATGAATGTCAAAATGAACAAAATAATCATTAAAATGAACTAAATAAGCATCAAAATGAACAAAATAATCAGTAAAATGAACTAAATGAACATCAAAATGAACAAAATAATAAAATGAATCAAAGAAGCATCAAAATGAACACAATTATCAATAAAATGAACTAAATAAGCATCAAAATGAGCAAAATAATCATTAAAATGAACTAAATGAGCATCAAAATGAACAAAATAATCAATAAAATGAACTAAATGGGCATCAAAATGAGCAAAATAATAAAATGAACAAATACGCATCAAAATGAACAAAATAATCAATAAAATGAACTAAATAAGCATCAGAATTAAAAATGAACTAAATAAGTGTCAAAATGAACAAAATAATCAATAAAATGAACTAAATAAGCACCAAAATGAACAAAATAATCTATAAAATGAACTAAACAAGTATCAAAATGAACAAAATAATCAATAAAATGAACTAAATAAGCATCAGAACAAACAAAATAATCCTTGAAGTCAACTAAATAAGCATAGAAATGAACAAAATAATCAATAAAATGAACTAAATAAGTATAAAAATGAAAACAATAATCAATAAAATGAACTAAATAAGCATCAAAATGAACAAAGTAATCAATAAAATGAACTAAATAAGCGTCAAAATGAACAAAATAATCAATAAAATGAACTCAATAAGCATCAAAATGAACAAAATAATCAATAGAATGAACTAAATAAGTATCAAAATGAACAAAATAATCAATAAAATGAACTAAACAAGTATCAAAATGAACAAAATAATCAATAAAATGAACTAAATAAGCATCAAAACGAACAAAATAATCAGTGAAATTAACTGAATAAACATAAAAATTAACTAATAATCATTAAAATGAACTAAATAAGTATCAAGCTGAACAAAATAATCATTAAGCTGAACTAAATAACCACCAAAATGAACAAAATACTAATTAAACTGAACTAAATAAACATCAAGATGGACAAAATAATCATTAAAATGAACTAAATAAGCGTCAAGATGAACAATATCAACTCCTAACTTGTCACTATGTTTTAAATCAGGGGTGTCATATGGCCCGTGGGCCAAAACTGGCCCACCAAAGTCTGGGATGAATTTGTAAAATGTAAAAATTCCACTGAAGATACTATATATAACATCTATATCACATATATCATACTGGTCTGAATGTGGACCTGAACTAAAATGATTTTGCATTTAAAAAGTTCACCCCCCAGGCCGGGTTGGACCTTTTAGTGGTCCGGTTTTGGCCCACGGGCCTTATGTTTGACACCCCTGTTATAGGCTGTCTGGTTTTATCTGTTGCCAACTCAACCAGTCTGATGCTTTCAATGTACGTTAGGAAATCTGATCTCCATAAAGCCACGTCATAAAATAAACAATATGCTGCCTCTTATTGTTAATGCTTCGTTAAATCACTTTCAAATGATAATTCAAGCACACATCTGACTTCCAAACTTTCTCCAAAAAATGAAAGAAAGAAAAAATGCATACATTCACAGTGCTCATCCTCCTCTGGGGTTCATTAGCAGCAATGGAATTCAGTGACCCAGAAACTAATCCGAAATCAATTACAAGACATACACTTGCATACATTTGAGCTGCTAATTACAAAGCCCAACTCCACCTCACAGGGAGGGAGGGGTTTCCTCTTTGAAGATCCGCTCTGAACGATCTCAGATGTTTTTTAGAAATGTAGCTTTTTCCTTGAATTTACATTAAAATGCTGAGGCGAGATGTCAGACGGTACACGATTATTCATTAGGTTTCAAGGTTGATATGACACAGATTGTATCATCCTCCAAAACTGATACGGAAAACATCATAATTCAGCTGCTTATGTTTTATGGAAAATATTTGGGTTGTTTTTTTTCACTTCATGTCTTTGTTGGTATTATTTCTTCAGTTTCTAATCTTTTATATAAGTCCAGTTTTGGAATATACAGTACTTCTCAAATCATGTGATTAAGCACAATTTTAAGATATTTACACTTTGCTTAAATACTGCTACTACTACTAATTAATAGTTTCACCTGCCTATATTTAACATAAGTAAGATTGGATTCTGGATTTATATTTATATTTTTAACAGAAAATAAGAATAAACTAATAAATTATTATGCGTCATTATTATATATTATATTATTAATTCTTCTAATCCAAATAGACTTTTCTCCACATTTAACCTAATTTACCACAATTTATTACAATGTTTAATACAATATTGATGTTTCTTTCAATAATAATTATAATTGCACCACTGTTACAATGTTGTTGGGGCTGAGGAAGGGGGGGCTGGAGATTTTTCACCCTCCACTGGGGGGGAGGGGGTCACAGAAAAACACTGAGAACCACTGCTGTAACAGATGAAGTTTTCCCTCTATTGATTAATAAAACTATCTATCGATCGATCGGTCTGTCTGTCTGTCTGTCTATTTATCTATCACCCTCTCATCCATCCTACTCTACTCTATTCTACTCTACTCTACTCTACTCTACTCTAATCTAATCTAATGGAATCTTATCTACTCTACTCTACTGTACTCTAATCTAATGGAATCTACTCTACTCTGCTCTACTCTACTCTACTCTACTCTACTGGAATCAACTCTACTCTACTCTACTCTACTCTACTCTACTCTACTGGAATCAACTCTACTCTACTCTACTCTAGTCTAATCTAATGTAATCTACTCTACTCTACTCTACTCTACTCTAGTCTAATCTAATATAATTTTATCTAATCTAATCTAATCTAATCTAAAAAAAAAAAAAACTCAGACTATTTTGTAGTAACGTCCAAATGAATTTTTCTCTACATTTAACTTTTATTATGTGACATCTCTATCCAACCTGTGGTATGATCAGAATGTGCACAGCTGTAAATAGTACATGTAACTTTTTTTTTTTTTTGATTTGTCTTTATTTTAATTTTGCACTTTCTTTTACTCTTGTGTTCTTTTGTGCTTTGCAGCTGTAAATCTGGAATTTCTCCTTGTGGGCCATATAAAGGCATATCTTTTCTTATTCAGCACCATTCATTATTATTCTAAGCTCTGCAATTTTCAGTCAAAATCAGTTATTTTCCTATATTTATATATTTTTGAATTTCCCCCGGTATTAATAAAAGCATCTATCTATCTATCTATCTATCTATCTATCTATCTATCTATCTATCTATCTATCTATCTATCTATCTATCTATCTATCTATCTATCTATCTATCTATCTATCTATCTATCTATCTATCTATCTATCTATCTATCCACGTGACCTTTTTCATTCTCTCTACAAACTGATGCTTATTGTTTCAGAAATGAGGAAGTTGTGAGAAAACAACTTGTTGCATCTCAAAACCTATGCATCCATTGGAGGTATGTGTATCTGCAGGTGGGGACTATTTCTGTTTTTTTTTTTTTTTTTTGGCCTCGGTGTGTTTGTGTCCTGCACATAGAACAGGACACTTCCCCTTTAAGGCAGTGACAGCAGGGTCGGTGGATCTGGTCTCGAGCTGGACTGTGGAGGAATCTCTAAACTTTTCCCTACACTCTCTTCCCTACTCTCGGTTTATTTCCACTTTCTCTCCACCTTTCTCTCCTCCCCCCCACTGTGAAAACAACACCTCTTTTATTTTTTCCGTATTTCTCCTCGGTGATGAAGTGGATGCTACTAACCCTTGTGGGAAAAAAAGGAAACTTCCAGAGGGGAAAACTTACGGAAAGATGCGCGAGCGACTGCATCCCTCCCTCCAAAGTTTAGCTAAGGTGGCTAACGCTAGCTAGCCGCTCCCTTTCATGTAAAAACAACCACTAAAACGCACACAAGGAGTGTCAAACTAACCGAGCTGACATGTGAGTGAAGGTGTCTCATGTGTGTTGCACTTTCAACACTTGTATAGTTGTGTTTCTGTCTGTTTCGAGCCACTTTATTGTGTTATGCTAATCATATTTAGCCACCAGGAGCTATCAGGTTAACTTCTAATGTAACGGTGGATACCTATGCTAGCTAGAAGTGATACATGGCATGACGCCGGTATTACTTCTTTATAAACTGTCACCGCGAAACCGTGAAAACTATGAGAACACTGGGGTATTTTTAACGCTTTGGGACGCCTGTTCCACCTAACACTTGTTGGATGATACTCGGGGATACAAGAAGGTATGAAAAGCAAGGAATGACCCAGGGAAGTGACATCGGATCCGGATGTTCTTAGTGTAAAGTCCCCAGAGCTGTGGAAGCTGTGGACTGTCAATAAACAACTCAGCCCTTTTTGGCTGGGAACCACATTTACCAGCCTGTAAGAGTGCATTTATTTGGACATAGTTAACATTTTTCTCGTTGTTTTGACCTCAAGGAATTTAGTACCAGTCCTGCTTTTCTCCCACAATCCCCTGCTTTGTCATCTTGGGCACATTCCAGCATCTTCATTCAGACCAGTTCTACAACTTGGAGCTTTCCTGCATTATTATCATCATTATCATCTGCATGTAGAGCATCTTGGATGAAGAGGAAAGCGCTGTAACAATGAAAGTGACAGTGACTTTTGGGCAGACAGGTGTTGTGGTCCCCTGTAAGGAAGGCTGGACCGTCCGGGATCTGATCCAACAAGCCACGCAGAGATACAGGAAACTCCTGGAACAGGTATGTGCAGAATTCACATAAGTCACCAAAGATGATAAATCAGACATTGTCCTATACCAGCAACCAAGTGCATCTGCTGATCTAGAATGTGTAATACCTGTTGAACCACTAATCCTATTAACACATGTATCTAACTGAGGTAAAATACAGTTTGTCATCTTTTCATGGTCATCAGATTTGACCCATTTGGATGTTCAAAGGCTCTGTTGTGTATGTGGAAACGCCATCATCCTCTGCAACATTGAGTAAAACCCATGCAGTTTGGGTTTGAGACACTTGTTTTATGTTGAGTTAATGATATGTTTTGCCGAAAAGGTCAATTGTTCTTGTGATTTCCATGTAGTTGAGCTTGAGGTAAAGTCATATCTTGAGTAAATCTCATGTGGAGAAGTAATTTGGCTTTTATACAGTCTGTCAACATTAAATCACATCCTTCTTCCGTATGAACAGCTGTTTTTTTTGTTTTGTTTTTACATATTTTGTTAGTTTGAGGTAAGAGAAGGTAAAATAACCTTAATGTTTTGATACTGTTTTGTATAAAAGCAACTGTACTAACTGATAAGTTAATGACGTTGTTATTTCTTTAACCCTTGAAGACCTAAGCAGCCCCCAGCGACCAAAAACATCTGTTGATCTAAAATGCTTAATAACTGGAACTCTGTCAGTGTAGTTAAATAATTCAGTGTATGCAGTTTTTCATCTTTTCATGGTCATCAGATATGACCCATTTGGACGTTCAGAGGCTCCGTAGTTACCGTGGAAACACCATCATCTTCTATAACATTGACTCGCCAGTAAAACTCATGTAGTTTGATATATGACAGTGGATGGAGACACTTGTTTTATGCTCCGTTAATAATATGTTTTGCTGAAACAGTCACTTTTTCTTTAGTTTTCACTGTTATGATATAATAACCTTTGAATTTACTCCAAGCTTATACATGATCAGTCCATTAATTTAGGAAAATACTTTTATTTTCACTGAAAATGCAAAATGCAGAGGATAACATTGTAATAAATAGTAATAAATCCTTTAGGAAACTAAATTAATTTGGATGGTGGCACAAGAGTAGTTTTAGGTCTTTAAGGGTTAAATATAAACCACTTTCTGAAAAATCTTGCTATCTTTAAGTACAGCACAACTGCTTTTGAACATCTTACACAGAAATCCAACAAGTACTAGGGATTTTTTGACTTGTAAAGTCACCATTCATAATAGAAGTTGATATGAAAAGCTCCTTAACAGCACTACTTGTTGGCAGTTTGATGAGTATTTAAGAAAGTCCTGAGGTTTTCCTCCAGGTTTTCTTATGCGGACAGGAAATTAACTCTCCACTGAAGCTGTGGAAGATAATTTTTTTCACAATGTACATCATTACGCTGGCCATTTGTAATGGATGTTTTTATTCATGCAATTGCTGCTCTTTGTCGCACATTCTGAGTGGTAATTAAAGCAGCTTTACAATACGTTTAATGTTCTTTGATGCTGACATGCTCAAGAACATGAACAAAAGCATGAACAAATGTAATTTTTTCTCTTTTTATGCCGTTTTGACCTTTTGAGCCTTCAGTTAGCTGCATTATTCATTCTTAGAAGTAGCTGTGTAGTGTTGCATGAAGATTTTTCACAAACTCCTGAAAGGCTCAGAAAAGAGTGGGAGCGAAATAACTTTTATGAAACTACACTTTCATAACATTTGAGATTTTTCCCTGAAGTCATAAAAGAGTAATCGAAAGCTCTGTCATTTTTATATCATGAAAGGGCCATATGATTTTCACATCCCAAAGTCTTGGGAAATTAGACAAAGCCACGGAGGTCCCGCTCTCCATAATTGCGGCATAAAAATTAAAAGCACATCTGATATGAATTGTGATGGACCAGACAGGAGCGGGCATGAGTCGTTTCCACTTCAGATGCGGGTGTTAAATGCAAATGACTCCCTCTGGTGATTCCTTTATGAGTGCTGTTGATTCCCTGTGCTGCTCTCGGGGCAGGAACCCTGTGACCCCCATCAGAAGACCAAATCTTCTCAGTGACTGGCTTCATATTGGCTCTATTATTCAAAGAGCACACCAGATAGATGGCCTCAGCTGTGATGGAGAGAGAGCTGTCGGAGCTGTTCGTGCTCGTGTGTCGTGTTTATGTGAGACACGGAGGCCGAGATAACACTTATAGATGCACTCCAGCTCCTTCCACACTCTTCACCTATCTCTACCTTCTTTGCCTTTTAATCTGCTTTCATCTGCCGGTATATATCACTCCTCCCTACTCAGTCCTCCCCTGTTTTGCTCCCTTCACCTTATTTATCATCCTTCTCGCTGGTACAGCAGCTCTTCACTTACCAGATAGCCATCCGCAGAATGTGAACACCCTCTGCTTTCATTTGAACTCTTCCTCTTTCAACACTTCCTCCTTTAACTCATGTTCTCCTTTGTGAGAATATTTAGTTCCTTCTGCAGACTGTGTTGAACAGACTACATTTACAGTTGTTGAAAATATCTAAACAAACCCATAGGATGATATAGTCAGCAGGATTTCTCCCATGATTACCTGCAAGAAATGAAAATAAAATCAATTATATAGTAGTAGTAGTAGTGCATAAATATATTGCATGAACATTAGACAAATCACAGTGGTTGAAAAGACTTGTTTTTATATTGAGTTGATGATATATTTTGTCAAACAGTTTCACCATTTTGGTGTAATAATCTTTGAATTTACTCCGAGCTCCTACATTAAATATAGGAAAGCACTCAGTTTTCACAAAAAAAAGCAAATGCAGAAGATAGTAGTAGATAAATGGCAATAAATCAATTAAGAAAGGTTAAATGTAGAGAAAAATTCATTTGGATGCTGCCACAAAAATAGGTTTAGGTCTGTAGGCATTAAATATACACCATATCCTGAAGAACATGCTGTGAGATTTAGTGATTCAGTGATTTTAGTGATTCATTCCAAACATGCAATGAAATTTAACATCCATGTGAACAAGCAAAACATACATAATAATACAAATATCAACAATCATAACAATCTTAGACAGAAGAACAGCACAATAGTTGCATTTACATTCACGACAAGGGGTGGGAAGAAGGTAGAAGTAGAAGCTGTGTAGTGTAAGACTACTGTTTTTGAACATTTTTTGGAATTGTTTGATGGATAAAGTTACCATTTACAGCAGATTGTGCTATGAAAAGCTCCTAAATTTATGTTTTATTAAAAGTATCGATATAAACACTTGGACAGATGGATATAGATTATTACCTGTCACTGCAAGAAATCAAAATAAAATCAATAATATAGTGGTATGGAGGCATTAATATATTAGCTCAACATAAGCCAAAATCAGTATCAGGATTTAAGATGTGATTTCACCAATAACTGTGGTCGATATTTGTCTGTTTGATTGGTGTAGTGAATGAAAAACTACAATACATGCTTTAGAAACTTTATGTATGTATAAACGCTATGTAAAAGGAGCACCTCTCATTCCGTAACCATAGTGTGACGTTTTATGACGTATTGCGTGTGCAACCCCCATGCTGGGGGATTTAAAAATGATCACGGGCCATGTACAGTAAACAAACATATCAATGCGACCAGAAAGTCGAATTGGGGAGATGCCAAGCTGTTTGTCACTTCAGGCGGAGGACTCTATGCATGCTAACATTTGTGGAACAGTGAAAGACTCTGGAGAGGTTAGCAACACCGCTATGCTTAGGGTATTTCCGACGCACAAGTTGTATGTCACACTATACGCTGTGCTGTGTCACCACCCCTTTGATTGAGGAACGCAGGTCCACCGTGTAAAAGTCCAGCCTGTCACCTCTGTTACTCTTTTGGCTTGGCTGTGGAAATCGGTCAGTGGTGGCAAAAACATGGTCTCCCTTCTCACCTTTTTTCTGTAATCTCTGTGTAAAAGTGGCTACTGACATGACCTGATAGACTAAGTGGAACAGGGGAATAACATGGAGCAAATGGCATGGAAACAAACCCCAGTCTCTTTGATAAGGCCTTGGTTTATGTGGAATGTGTTCCACCAGGTGAAGTTCTGGATCCGCAACAGTTTAACAGCAACTGAGTCTTTCATGCATTTATTTTATACACTTGATAGCTTCAGTTACAGCAGATATGCATGTAGATTGCAGATTGCATCTAACTAGAATGTACATTGGATCTGAATATTGATATAAAGTGAATATAACAGTCAATATAATATATGCAGTAAATGTGAAAATATTAATAATACAGCAGTAGGATGAGAATAGGGCAATGTGAATATTGACAATATACAAGATGAAAAGGGCAAGAGAGTGCATGAAGGTGCAAGGATGACGTTATGAGTGCAACATTGTCATGTCAGATAATGGAGTAACCCGCATGATTTAACTAGAAACAATAAAAAGACTATGTGCTTCAGGAGATAATGTTAATAGTTATAATGCACTTGTTTATGAGGCAAAGTCCCCAAAAAATGTAAATAGAGACCAAACTGAACCGGGTCAGTGGGTAAACATTACATGGCTTTAAGGGTCTGAGGGTTGTGGTTACCATGGCGACACTCCTGATGACGCTGATGACAGGATAACAACACTTGACTGAACTCAAAGGGACCATTATTTCTTATCACACCATCTCTTTGCTGACAGAGTGAAATCAATCTGATCTCACCATGACCTGAGTCGTTCCTCAGTGGACTCTAAAGTGAGGTTAAAAAATTCCTCCTTGAAGGTTTTTGGATGTTTTGTTTCATATCATGTGCTAGAGGTTTTCCACATTTTCATTCACAGATACTACTATTACTACTACTACTACTACTACTACTAATAATGTCCCAAAGTAGGGCTGCACGATATTGGAAAAAACTGACATTGGAATTTTTAAAAATCCTTCGATATATATTGCGATATGAAAAACTACTCAGGAAGATAATATAGCTGTGTGGTACCAATGTAAATCATCTAACAAATTAGTTGTGTTTCCTGGAGTGGAAGGCACTGTCAACACAGAACATTTATTTCAATATCATCCTTCTTGTAGCCAAATAATTCCAGGTAATTGATGTTGCTTTTCTTTTTGGCACCAAGTCTTCGTTTTTTGGTGATTTTCTCATGATGCTCTAATGATATATTGTGCAGATCTATCCCAAAGTACTCGTTAAATCCGTATTTTTATTGAAAAAATGCCCGTTTTCTACTATGAGAATCCAAAAACCTCCCCTTTCTGCATAAATCTTCCACAAAACCAATGAAAAGATGACTATATATACTCTGAAATGTGAAGTTCCAATTTATTTATTATACTGAAATTAATATAAATAGACTTTTGACGATAGGTACAGTAAATTTTGTCACCTTCCTTAACAAATAATCGTTGACAACAACACAACACCTTCCTTCCCACTCTCCAGAGACTGCCTGAACCCTCTGCAAACCCAAGGAACACTGGTTTGTTTTGTTGTAGTTGTACGTGATCTAACAGAATACCATCCAACACCTCAGCAGCAGTGTTGTAGTTGTATATTAAAGTTCCCAGATGGAGTGAGAGCTCCCGTTGTGTAAAACGATACACCTCCCTGCTCTATTGATTAGGTCCCTGAGTGTTTAATACTTGGTTTCCTGCCTGTGTGAATGACATGCCTCATTGAACAGTTGCACTGTGTATTGTTGTGTGTTTTGGCCTCCTCTCCCACTGATCTCTTTGTTTTTCGTCTCTTCTTCTGTTTTTTTTTTCCTCCTCCTACTCTCTCCCCCTCCTTTGTCAGCACTTCCCAAACTCTCCTCCTCTCCATACCTGCTTTTACTTTGTAGTTTCTGGTTTTATGCGTCTGCTTCGATTACGACTCTTCCTACTTTTAGACAGTTTTGTAATCTCTGTCCTCTTTTCTTTTTGTTCTTTAGTGTCGGTAACGTTCAGTGTTTGGTGTTCCTCATAGTCAAACTTCCCCACTGCTTTTCACTGCCTCCTCCACTCCATTTACCGTGTTTATTTCTCATTTTCTTTCTCGGGGTTGGAGAATATACAAGTTTTCCAGTGGTTTTCAGGGGCTTAGATGCAGTTTGGGTCTAGCTTTTTCACAAATTTCCTCAAATACTCAGACCCAATCCCAATTCACCTCTTGGCCATTGCACTTGGCACTACCCCTTGAAACAGAGTTGTAAGGGGTAGGGATTGAAACACTCCCCTATGAAATGGGACAACCCTTTGAGACCTGTAACGTCATCAGTAGTCATCGATGCCGCTATAAAACAGATGCAACAACTTTGTTACTGAAAGAATTCCCATGCTGTCAGCAGCTGTAAGTGTCTCTGTTTCGTGGGCTTTGGTCATCTTTTTGCGGCTATCAACTGCAAACTACAGAAATACGATCTACAGCACCTTGAAATGGCATCAAACAATCGATGAAATCATTAAGTTGTTAACAAAGAAAATATGTACATTTGTGTGTTTCTTTCCATTATGCTGCTGCACTTTTGCTGTGTTTACCTCCATCTTGCCGATGATTCGAACAGAATGGTGGGAGATTTCTCCTACCCCTCTGTTTATAGTATGGTCCTGAAACATCTCCGTTTTGAGGGCCAAACAGCCATCCCCCTTAGCCCTTCCCCTCTGACTCATTGAGAATTGGGATACCCCTACCCCTTCACATGAACATGCAACATGGAGGGGTAGAGGTAAGGGGGAGGGGCCAAGGGGTGAATTGAGATTGGGCCTTAGTCTACATCACATTGATGCCATGAACACTAGTGTTTGGGCAACATCACAGAAATAATTCTGTATAATCTTACATGTCGGCAACATGTACCTTATAAAAGTGTAGTTGATAATTGAATCGCAAATTGCTTTCAGAATTTACTTGTAAAAAGCAGAAACAACAAGGAAAGAATCGCCTGTAATTCAGTGTCTGTGTCATGAATTTCCCCCCTGGGGATTAATAAAGTATATCAGATTCTGATTGAATTAACATCTGATATTAAATCCATCAATGGCTGGGAGTCAAAGGGTGATATTTTATATACCTTTGGAAATGGTCTTTGAAAGGTAGCAACAAATAAAGGAAGGATATGTCACTGAACCAGTCAAGCAGCAAGTGCAAGTGTCTACATCAGTGTTTCTCAACCTTTTTTGAACGAACGCCCCCTCCCCTCATCTTTAGCCTCCTGCTGCCAGGGGGAAGGGGGGGCAAAGTTTGTTCTCATATAGATACTTATACATTGTGATGAATGGCAGTGACTAACACTCCCCATTGTGCCTGAGCACCCCCCAATGTTGCTCCAATGCCCCCTGGGGGGTGGTACTGCCCCCATCGAGAAACACTAGTCTACATAGTCATGCCTTTGTCTGTTTACTGTACCACAACACAGCCCCAGAGTTTCTGAACTAAACTAAGGTCTGTCAGAGTTATGTATGCACAACACAATGGAGCAAAAGTTACACTATACGGACAACAGTTTAAGGAACTATTGATGCTTATAAACAATATGGACAAAAATATTGGGACACGTCATGTCTACAGCTGTAAGATATCCCCTTCATGCTGATTTGACATAGAACCTTAATATTTCCTTAAAGTTTAATGGGAGTTTTTTTTTCTCCTCAGTGATATCTGAAGAAAGTAGATGGTTAAGTTGGGGTAGAAAATGATTATTTACAGTCAGAGCACAAAAAATATTTCAGTAGTTTTGAGGTAAAACATTTAAAATCACAGTCATGCATAAAAAACCCCAAAACAAACAAAAACAATGTTGAGAGAAATTAAGTAAAACCATCCCTGAGGCATTTGGAAGCAATAACAATTTAAACCAAACTAACCAGTGCAATGACATTTATCCCAATATAAAACTATATTCTGACGTTATTGTTTTGTATCCCAGACCCCTGTTAGAAAAGAAACACCTGAATTCAATGTGTCCACATACTTTTGTCCATATCATGTATGTGGACAGGGTCTGAACTCTGGGCCGGGTGATCTGAAAAAAGACCATATAATGATGCTTAGGGGCAGAATCCCAATCCATGACCCGAGTCACAATTTTCTCACCAAATTACAACCAAATTAGTTTTCTTTCTCTGGATTCTGGAGGCTTAGGCTTAGTGTAATGGCTTGCTGAATGTACCAAGAAAACATCTTATTTCAGACTGACATTACCTGACATTTTGCTGTACATTCAGGTGCAGTAGTCTCAAGGAGTATTATAATGAAACTAAAATGTTTTTTTTTTTTTTTACCTCCCACATGATTCTAAATAATATGTGCAACATAGACTCACAGCATGTCAGAGTTCAGAAGTCAGATCTGCAGCTTGTGGACTTATGGTACTTATTTGTCATTAATTCTTCAGCAGCAACAAAACATGTTACATAAGCTTTGTAAGTTAACACAGACTAAACCCGAAGACTTGAGTGCTGACACTAAGTATCACTATTTAGAGACTGAAATAAACTTATTAGCCCAGCGACCTGTGTTCATGACATTAATGCTACAAACCTACAGGTTAAAGGTAAAATGTTAAGTCTCTGTATTATCCCTGGAGGGAATTCAGTCTCTGTGTTTTACCCATCCTAATACACACACACACACTGTACCTTGCATTAGCATTAGCATTAGGATTAGCACACATTAGACCAGCGAGCTGCCATTGCACCTGTGAACCAACTCCAGATCTTCATCAACATAGCTTTTAGTGCAATGCTCTTTGTAAAATACATAATTACATTGAAAAAACAAGGCCAAAGGTTAGCTGAGCAGATTTATGTTTTAATTGCACAATCTGATCCCTCTGAAGAATAGATCATATGTCAAAGTAAATTTATTCTCAATCTAAAATGAGATTGCTCAGACCTACCTGAAGTGCATGATTGTCTGGAGGTCATTCTGCAAAACATTTTCCAATAAAAAGTATATTATTCATCATATTTTTTTACTGTTTATGTGTGCAATAAGTTTGAAAAATTTCCAGAATATTCCAAAAAATTTCCAAACAAATTTTGCCAAGATGTCCTGGGGTCCAAATGGGAAACTTACATTCCAGAAAATGTGGTTAGAAAATCTACCCTTGGCTAGTTCTGATGCTCTCTTCATGGATTTTGTATGATTGTAATGCAAGGAAAACTTATATTATTATATTATTTCTCAACCTTGCTTTGCTTTTTTGTGTTTGTTTTCTCTGGGAATTTTACTTTCTTTATTTCCATCACTTCTTCATGGATGTTGTCATTGTGGTTGTTCTGGCTTTTAATATGTTCAGGATTAGAGTCAGAAGCTGTATCAGTGTTCACCCATGTTTGTGTACAGTCCAGACTTTAATCCGTCCCAATGCAAACAATGCTTTCAACTAGCACAACTGCTCCTCACTTTCCCTCTTATTTTATCACCTTCATTCCCCTTGGTGTGCTGCTTGTAGAAACATTATTGTGTTGTATTGTATCTCTCTGCCTGTTTTCACTGTATCTGACATTAACACACTATCAGCTGTTTCATTAGGTGCTCAGTGCTATGTGGTTGTGATCCTGAAAAGGTTTAGTTTTGAAGGGAGTTTTAGTTGCATTGATTTTTTTATTCTAAGGTTTCTGCTTGATCACAGCTTAATTATAAGTATTAGTATACCCTTTTGTGTTCCTTAAGCAGAGGGGGATAAAGAAGACGGAAGGGATTAGAAAGTGAAATGTGATCGTAGAGTGCATTACACTTCTGCTAAATCCTAGAAGTGAAGGTTTCTGCGCAGATATGCCACTTTACAACTCGTAAATTAGTAGCAGTAACTTCCATTAAATACAGTAAAAGTAGTAAGTGTAGATTTCATATAAACCTGGTACAATAAAAATACAACTTCAAGAACTTAAGGAAGCAAAAAGAGACAGGTCAGATGAAAACGTTTATCTTGACACAGTAGAATTCATGTTAAGGTAGCAGTAGCATCATCCTCAATATCCTCATTATTTGTACTTTAGGTTGTATTCACACCTGGAAAGTCCTTTGGTCCACTTATTTGGTTCGGATTGAATGCAGACTTTATTTTTTTCGTTTGGGGCGGATCGCATTCTCATTGCACTTTTCGCTAGTGGACCAAATTTGTAAACAGAAGCACGCATGTGACGAACTGCGCTGGCATTTGACAGAAAAGTCGGGGGTGGGTTGAATCACAGACAGCGGATGGTTGATGAAAACAAACATGGAGGTCCTACATGACCATTGACCAAATGTCCATGAGACATTCAGTCTCCTCATTGCTCCATGTCTGTCCACGGCTCATGGCTGCTGCTATTAGCTCTGGCTACAAATGCGGCTCGGCTGCTTCCCGTTTTGTTGATTACCCACAATGCCACACAGCTATGGTGGCTCGTCAAGCACAAAAAGGCGCAAGATTCCTTGGTTTGGTTTCAGCTTGAGGCCAGTTATATTCACACCAGAAGTGAACTGGCCCAGAGTCCCATTTGGAAAAAGACCACTTCTTTTAGGTGGTCTTGGTCTGTTTGTTTGGTTTGAATCAGAGTCCGGACTTTACAGGGAAACAAAGTCTGCTCTATTTTAAATGGCTCAAATAAAGTAGTTCTGAATGTACCCTTACTTTCAACTGGCTGTCTCACAATGTTTTATAATTTCTTGTATTATTGAACATTTATGTATAATATAATAGCTGGCTATTATTATTACTTCATTAAATCAGACAAGTCCTCAAGTAGACAGTTAGGGAATACATGTAGGACTTACTGATTGTCTTTTTTATCACCCTCCTGGAAAGAAATATTTGTTCAAAGTTTGTTGCTGGAAGAACCACATTCATCCTCTGTCCTTGACTCATAATCTGTTCATGAAATTCTCTCAGTTGCTACCAGTTATGAACAAATTAATGTACTTTGCAATGTTGCAAAGGCTTTGAGTTTTGACCTTTGGCCACGAAAACCTTTTCATTCCACTCTTGAATCCAAGTAGATACGGCTTTGTAAATATAACGCCTGCAGACAGATACACCTTCTTATAACAATGTGCTGTAAATGCATCTAACAAGTGATTCTGAACCGTTCACGACTGTACAAGAATATTTAACAGTCCTTTCAGCACCAGAGAAGTGATATTTCTTTTAAATAGAAATTGTAGTGCCACCACACATCAGCTTAAGGCCTCAACTGCCGTTTCAAATGTCACAAAATGCTGTTTTCGATGAAATTGCAGTCAGAGTTTGAGGTGGAAGAGAGACAAAATTTGACAGTGATGGACACCTTGGAAATCTAAGCTATGTGCAGGAAAAACTGTGATAAAGACAGCTCATGTATGTATGTGCAGACATAACCAGACCTTGTCCTGTACTGTCAAATAATTACAAAACTGCTTAGACTTTTACATATTGATATTGTGATTATAACTAAATTAGGAGTTGATACATAGTCAGGGTTTTCCCAATATTTCTGGGAGGTTATGATGATATTGTAGTGCCATTGTTGGATTTGGAGGTGCTTCCCCAAGAAAATGGGATGTTTTACTCATTTACTACAATTACACCCTGAATTTGTGGAAGGTTTAGATGCATAGTGGGAGGTTTGGGCAAACTCTCACAAGGAAATGTTACAGGAAAAAAATAATGTAATTTAAGACAAATGTTATTGTCATTACCGTACCTAAATGTGGAAAAGCTACAAAAATTAATATGACAAAATGCTTAAAACAGGCGTTCTAAAGTCTAGTCTGCTGCAGAGTTGCTTCCTGACAATTGTCATCCCTTTACTGTACATGTAGTGCTGTATAAATGCAGTCCATTTACCATATAAATTCTGCCCATTTATTCCCTTTACAAGGAATAAAAATGATACACTTACAGTAGTTCACCTCAATGTATAATTATTTCAAAAAGCTAGAAAACGTTTGCGGGAAAAGGAGGAAAGGTAAATTAATATAGCATTAAGTACAATTATATTACACAAGGTTTTTGCAGAAGGGCAGCAGGGAGGAAATTAATCACCATTCTTAAAGAAGCCACTGCAAATATGATGACTGTAAATAGAATTAAGGAAAATGGAAAGGCCAAGAGGAAGAAAGTGAATGTTGTCTGAGGAAATGATCAGTTTATAACCTTAGCATGTGTTTGTTTTGATGCATTTTTTGTTGTATTTGTATGGAATCGGGTGTAGTTTCTGCTTAGAAATGAACTGAAATCAAAGGGAACATGAATGTAAAATGCTTTTGAGGGACTGTGTGTTTACTTGTGTATCAGTAGGCGGTATCAGATACGCCTAAAAGGACTGAAATGACCAGTGAACTAAGTCACGTATGTGGGTGGATGATGAGTGATTACAGATTTATATATAGATTGTGAGGTAGAATTGTACCAGAGGGTTCCAGCTCAGGTGGGTGTGTTCACTAGGTTTATTAAAGGAGGGGGGGAGAGGGTGGCGAGGCGTGGCCAAACAAGCTGATAAAACCGTAAAACATTCTGGCCCCATGCCAAAGCAAAGGCAATTACTTCAGAGGGGAAGGGAGGGAAGGGAGGGAAGGGAGGGAAGGGGGAGGGGCTGGAGGAGGCGCGTGCCGCCGCCTGTAGACGAACTGCAGGAATGTGTTGATTTAGCCTGACGCCTACTGAGTTTAATTCTTTTTTATTAACCAATTTAGGTGAGGTATAATGCTCTGAGCTGCAGCTGTAACTGTGAGAATGAATGTCATAGTATACAGGTCGTGCCGACTTGAATTTCAGAGTTGTTAAATTTGACTCTTATCTGCTGTATTGATTGCCAGAGCTTGACTGTACATAGATTGTAAGGTTTATAGCATCTAAAGTCTGTGTCATGACCTGTAGTTGGCTGCAGGGGATTTTATTTGCATCTCCAAATAAATTTACAGAGCTACTTCCATTCCCTTTTTTAATGATTCTTATCTGCACCTACTCTGCAGGTATTCATATTGTTTTAGTTATGAGTTGGGCTGCAACTAGGGTTGTGTATTGGCAAGAATCTGGCGATGTAATACAAATCACAATACTAGGATCGCAATATGATATATCACGATATATTATGATACTGTTAAAAAGGCAATTTTTTGTTGGTTTCTTTTTTATTTTAATGATTATTTCCTTGAATAATTGAATTACATCAGAAATATGCACAAACACTAAACACATTTTTATTTGATCAGAACAGGTTCTAATGCTACAAATCACAAAGTGTTCCTGTGTTAAAACTTAAATTATGTTTTACAGACATTACAGTTTAAATTCCTGTTCAAATGTTCATATTCTATTACTTCAGAATGAACATCAGAACATTATTTTTGTGGAATCCCAACAAAGGAACTAACATTTAATAAAAGAGTGTTAAATAATAATAAATAAATTATAAACAAAAAAGGAAATTAAGCAAAAATGAACCTCCACAATATCTGCGTTTGAATAAATACCTAAAGATATCGATACAGTACTTTTTAATATTAATACAGTATTGTGAAATGAAATATTGTGATATATTGCAGAACTGATATTTTCTTACACCCCCAGCTGCAACTAACTTGACCTTTGTTGTCCATTAATTGGTTGACTAGTTTCAGAAAATGATAGAAGTGTTTATTCGTGACATCTTGAAATGACTTGTTTCATCCACAACCCAAAGATAAGCGTTTTACTGTCACTGAGGAGTAAAGAAATCAGAAGATATTCACATTTAAGAGGCTGGAATGAGAATTTTTGCTATTTTTTTTAATCACAATAATTGTCCATTAGTGTAACCATGTAAAACTAATCAGTTAATTTATTTATTGTTGCAGCTCTAGTCATGGGAGGAATTAAAAAACCAAGCGGCCATAAGCCTCTTACCTATTAATATAGTTAATTTGTCTAATTTCTACAGTACTTAAAGTGCATATCTTATCAATAACATGTACATAAAACACCACATTTCCTTAATAAAAATTGGGGATTAATTACCAGCAGGTCATGATAGTCGGTGTCAACATGAACAAACAGTGCTTTTAACATTGTACACATATGGTAATGCAATTGAAAACGACCATTTCTACTTCTTAAATAGAGGAAATTATAAATAAAGGCCTCAGTAACAAATAACGGCCTGGTACCTTTTGCAGCTGAAAAAAACAAAGGCCTGGGCCATTGTTTGAGGAGATACAGTTTGAATTATTGATTGTATATATCTTTAAATTGGATGGTTTATGTATTGAGTGGAGAAATGACAGTAAAAATGATTGTCTATGGAGAAATTAACTCTTCTACTGATTTACAGTTAAGGTCTATTGTAAAATGAAGTGCGAAACGCTGGCATACAGTAAAATGTTGACAAATAACCTGTTTTAGGAAAGTTCTGTAGTTTGATTTAACACTGATGTAAATCAACACAAGTTGGATTATCATTTTTCTCGATCATGTCCTTAGAGGCACATACCTCAAACTGCACCAAGACTATCTGTAGTTACATCAAGCAAAACACTGTATTAAGTGTTAATCTCCTGATTTTGAGATTAGATCGGTTTGTTTACAGCTCTTATCTTTAGTCCGACACTATCTGAACCTTAAACCAGTAGAAGATTCCCTCACCCAGTGTACATGACGTGTGTTTGATGCACTCCTGAATTTCAGATTAGATGGGTGTGCTCACAGTTCTTATCTCTCTTCGCTCTACAGTCAATCCCTTGTCTTCTTCGCTGTTCGTCTTGTCTACTGTAGTGTGAGATGAAAGGGGTTGTTGATCTGAAAACAGCAGGTCAACAGAGGAATAAGGCCGTTGGATGTCGGCCTCCTGCAAAAACTCCTCTTTCGCAATGTTCGATGCTTTCTTTTTAGCTGCTAACATGTAATTTGTTGGTGATTCTTGTGTCCTGGCTCAAGTCTGCAGTGGTCAGCTTAAAATACAGAGACAAAACATTGTGTTTTTCCACTTTCAGCTTTGTTTAGACAAGGTTGTGTACTCTCACAGATGTGGCGAGAAATTCAACAGAAGAAAAGCACAAAATTCTGAAGGTAGAAGAAAAAATGTTGCAAGTTCCTGCGATTGTGATCATTTTATCACTTGATCTCTGGTGCCGCTGGTGTTTTTGTGACTCTTGGAATTTAAAGCCCAAGTTTTCATTTTTTACTTGTCTTTGTGGAGGTTTGGGGTCAGTAAAGCTGTTTGTACAATGACTAATTGTTTGTGGGGATGAAGGATTGAGGACTTATCTTTAATCCAGTATAAACAAAATGTAAAACTGGAACCAATTCCTAAAAATAACTTAGATGACACTTTGACACTTTGGACACAAAAATTCCCCCAATCAGAAAAAACATCCACATGTGTTAATATGCCCCCAAACTCTTACTTACAGTGTTCATGGAAGATAAACACTCGGCAAAAGATTAAAATAAAACAATGTCAACGCAGGGTTTTAGAATCTGTGGCTCTCATGCGGGCGGCCGGGG